>NW_025727764.1:0-83266 GCF_021461385.2 Schistocerca piceifrons
TCCGTAACTCCTCGATGCCTTCACTTACAATTTTCAAACTCTGACACCGCCAAGCGACTACTGACCTCAGTACGTGATATCAATTTCAGCTCGATACCATCTTACTGTCCCAGGCAAAAACGCACTCAAAGACGCAAATGCAAACCGAAAAGAAAAACCGATTACACAAACTCACGCAAAAGCTACTTCTTCGTCACATGTAATTACAAATTAACCACTTTCCGATACTCTCCTTTCATTCTACTGTGGAAACTAGTATTTTTTTACGTCGCCACACGGTCCTATATCAAAGCAAACTACGCTCACTGGGCCAGGCGGCGCGGCGCGGCGCGTCTCTGCTCTTCGTGTTTCAAATCATGCTGCATAAACGTCCGTAACTCCTCGATGCCTTCACTTACAATTTTCAAACTCTGACACCGCCAAGCGACTACTGACCTCAGTACGTGATATCAATTTCAGCTCGATACCATCTTACTGTCCCAGGCAAAAACGCACTCAAAGACGCAAATGCAAACCGAAAAGAAAAACCGATTACACAAACTCACGCAAAAGCTACTTCTTCGTCACATGTAATTACAAATTAACCACTTTCCGATACTCTCCTTTCATTCTACTGTGGAAACTAGTATTTTTTTACGTCGCCACACGGTCCTATATCAAAGCAAACTACGCTCACTGGGCCAGGCGGCGCGGCGCGGCGCGCGTCTCTGCTCTTCGTGTTTCAAATCATGCTGCATAAACGTCCGTAACTCCTCGATGCCTTCACTTACAATTTTCAAACTCTGACACCGCCAAGCGACTACTGACCTCAGTACGTGATATCAATTTCAGCTCGATACCATCTTACTGTCCCAGGCAAAAACGCACTCAAAGACGCAAATGCAAACCGAAAAGAAAAACCGATTACACAAACTCACGCAAAAGCTACTTCTTCGTCACATGTAATTACAAATTAACCACTTTCCGATACTCTCCTTTCATTCTACTGTGGAAACTAGTATTTTTTTACGTCGCCACACGGTCCTATATCAAAGCAAACTACGCTCACTGGGCCAGGCGGCGCGCGGCGCGGCGCGTCTCTGCTCTTCGTGTTTCAAATCATGCTGCATAAACGTCCGTAACTCCTCGATGCCTTCACTTACAATTTTCAAACTCTGACACCGCCAAGCGACTACTGACCTCAGTACGTGATATCAATTTCAGCTCGATACCATCTTACTGTCCCAGGCAAAAACGCACTCAAAGACGCAAATGCAAACCGAAAAGAAAAACCGATTACACAAACTCACGCAAAAGCTACTTCTTCGTCACATGTAATTACAAATTAACCACTTTCCGATACTCTCCTTTCATTCTACTGTGGAAACTAGTATTTTTTTACGTCGCCACACGGTCCTATATCAAAGCAAACTACGCTCACTGGGCCAGGCGGCGCGGCGCGGCGCGGCGCGTCTCTGCTCTTCGTGTTTCAAATCATGCTGCATAAACGTCCGTAACTCCTCGATGCCTTCACTTACAATTTTCAAACTCTGACACCGCCAAGCGACTACTGACCTCAGTACGTGATATCAATTTCAGCTCGATACCATCTTACTGTCCCAGGCAAAAACGCACTCAAAGACGCAAATGCAAACCGAAAAGAAAAACCGATTACACAAACTCACGCAAAAGCTACGTCACATGTAATTACAAATTAACCACTTTCCGATACTCTCCTTTCATTCTACTGTGGAAACTAGTATTTTTTTACGTCGCCACACGGTCCTATATCAAAGCAAACTACGCTCACTGGGCCAGGCGGCGCGGCGCGGCGCGTCTCTGCTCTTCGTGTTTCAAATCATGCTGCATAAACGTCCGTAACTCCTCGATGCCTTCACTTACAATTTTCAAACTCTGACACCGCCAAGCGACTACTGACCTCAGTACGTGATATCAATTTCAGCTCGATACCATCTTACTGTCCCAGGCAAAAACGCACTCAAAGACGCAAATGCAAACCGAAAAGAAAAACCGATTACACAAACTCACGCAAAAGCTACTTCTTCGTCACATGTAATTACAAATTAACCACTTTCCGATACTCTCCTTTCATTCTACTGTGGAAACTAGTATTTTTTTACGTCGCCACACGGTCCTATATCAAAGCAAACTACGCTCACTGGGCCAGGCGGCGCGGCGCGGCGCGTCTCTGCTCTTCGTGTTTCAAATCATGCTGCATAAACGTCCGTAACTCCTCGATGCCTTCACTTACAATTTTCAAACTCTGACACCGCCAAGCGACTACTGACCTCAGTACGTGATATCAATTTCAGCTCGATACCATCTTACTGTCCCAGGCAAAAACGCACTCAAAGACGCAAATGCAAACCGAAAAGAAAAACCGATTACACAAACTCACGCAAAAGCTACTTCTTCGTCACATGTAATTACAAATTAACCACTTTCCGATACTCTCCTTTCATTCTACTGTGGAAACTAGTATTTTTTTACGTCGCCACACGGTCCTATATCAAAGCAAACTACGCTCACTGGGCCAGGCGGCGCGGCGCGGCGCGTCTCTGCTCTTCGTGTTTCAAATCATGCTGCATAAACGTCCGTAACTCCTCGATGCCTTCACTTACAATTTTCAAACTCTGACACCGCCAAGCGACTACTGACCTCAGTACGTGATATCAATTTCAGCTCGATACCATCTTACTGTCCCAGGCAAAAACGCACTCAAAGACGCAAATGCAAACCGAAAAGAAAAACCGATTACACAAACTCACGCAAAAGCTACTTCTTCGTCACATGTAATTACAAATTAACCACTTTCCGATACTCTCCTTTCATTCTACTGTGGAAACTAGTATTTTTTTACGTCGCCACACGGTCCTATATCAAAGCAAACTACGCTCACTGGGCCAGGCGGCGCGGCGCGGCGCGTCTCTGCTCTTCGTGTTTCAAATCATGCTGCATAAACGTCCGTAACTCCTCGATGCCTTCACTTACAATTTTCAAACTCTGACACCGCCAAGCGACTACTGACCTCAGTACGTGATATCAATTTCAGCTCGATACCATCTTACTGTCCCAGGCAAAAACGCACTCAAAGACGCAAATGCAAACCGAAAAGAAAAACCGATTACACAAACTCACGCAAAAGCTACTTCTTCGTCACATGTAATTACAAATTAACCACTTTCCGATACTCTCCTTTCATTCTACTGTGGAAACTAGTATTTTTTTACGTCGCCACACGGTCCTATATCAAAGCAAACTACGCTCACTGGGCCAGGCGGCGCGGCGCGGCGCGGCGCGTCTCTGCTCTTCGTGTTTCAAATCATGCTGCATAAACGTCCGTAACTCCTCGATGCCTTCACTTACAATTTTCAAACTCTGACACCGCCAAGCGACTACTGACCTCAGTACGTGATATCAATTTCAGCTCGATACCATCTTACTGTCCCAGGCAAAAACGCACTCAAAGACGCAAATGCAAACCGAAAAGAAAAACCGATTACACAAACTCACGCAAAAGCTACTTCTTCGTCACATGTAATTACAAATTAACCACTTTCCGATACTCTCCTTTCATTCTACTGTGGAAACTAGTATTTTTTTACGTCGCCACACGGTCCTATATCAAAGCAAACTACGCTCACTGGGCCAGGCGGCGCGGCGCGGCGCGGCGCGTCTCTGCTCTTCGTGTTTCAAATCATGCTGCATAAACGTCCGTAACTCCTCGATGCCTTCACTTACAATTTTCAAACTCTGACACCGCCAAGCGACTACTGACCTCAGTACGTGATATCAATTTCAGCTCGATACCATCTTACTGTCCCAGGCAAAAACGCACTCAAAGACGCAAATGCAAACCGAAAAGAAAAACCGATTACACAAACTCACGCAAAAGCTACTTCTTCGTCACATGTAATTACAAATTAACCACTTTCCGATACTCTCCTTTCATTCTACTGTGGAAACTAGTATTTTTTTACGTCGCCACACGGTCCTATATCAAAGCAAACTACGCTCACTGGGCCAGGCGGCGCGGCGCGGCGCGGCGCGTCTCTGCTCTTCGTGTTTCAAATCATGCTGCATAAACGTCCGTAACTCCTCGATGCCTTCACTTACAATTTTCAAACTCTGACACCGCCAAGCGACTACTGACCTCAGTACGTGATATCAATTTCAGCTCGATACCATCTTACTGTCCCAGGCAAAAACGCACTCAAAGACGCAAATGCAAACCGAAAAGAAAAACCGATTACACAAACTCACGCAAAAGCTACTTCTTCGTCACATGTAATTACAAATTAACCACTTTCCGATACTCTCCTTTCATTCTACTGTGGAAACTAGTATTTTTTTACGTCGCCACACGGTCCTATATCAAAGCAAACTACGCTCACTGGGCCAGGCGGCGCGGCGCGGCGCGGCGCGTCTCTGCTCTTCGTGTTTCAAATCATGCTGCATAAACGTCCGTAACTCCTCGATGCCTTCACTTACAATTTTCAAACTCTGACACCGCCAAGCGACTACTGACCTCAGTACGTGATATCAATTTCAGCTCGATACCATCTTACTGTCCCAGGCAAAAACGCACTCAAAGACGCAAATGCAAACCGAAAAGAAAAACCGATTACACAAACTCACGCAAAAGCTACTTCTTCGTCACATGTAATTACAAATTAACCACTTTCCGATACTCTCCTTTCATTCTACTGTGGAAACTAGTATTTTTTTACGTCGCCACACGGTCCTATATCAAAGCAAACTACGCTCACTGGGCCAGGCGGCGCGGCGCGGCGCGTCTCTGCTCTTCGTGTTTCAAATCATGCTGCATAAACGTCCGTAACTCCTCGATGCCTTCACTTACAATTTTCAAACTCTGACACCGCCAAGCGACTACTGACCTCAGTACGTGATATCAATTTCAGCTCGATACCATCTTACTGTCCCAGGCAAAAACGCACTCAAAGACGCAAATGCAAACCGAAAAGAAAACCGATTACACAAACTCACGCAAAAGCTACTTCTTCGTCACATGTAATTACAAATTAACCACTTTCCGATACTCTCCTTTCATTCTACTGTGGAAACTAGTATTTTTTTACGTCGCCACACGGTCCTATATCAAAGCAAACTACGCTCACTGGGCCAGGCGGCGCGGCGCGGCGCGGCGCGTCTCTGCTCTTCGTGTTTCAAATCATGCTGCATAAACGTCCGTAACTCCTCGATGCCTTCACTTACAATTTTCAAACTCTGACACCGCCAAGCGACTACTGACCTCAGTACGTGATATCAATTTCAGCTCGATACCATCTTACTGTCCCAGGCAAAAACGCACTCAAAGACGCAAATGCAAACCGAAAAGAAAAACCGATTACACAAACTCACGCAAAAGCTACTTCTTCGTCACATGTAATTACAAATTAACCACTTTCCGATACTCTCCTTTCATTCTACTGTGGAAACTAGTATTTTTTTACGTCGCCACACGGTCCTATATCAAAGCAAACTACGCTCACTGGGCCAGGCGGCGCGGCGCGGCGCGGCGCGTCTCTGCTCTTCGTGTTTCAAATCATGCTGCATAAACGTCCGTAACTCCTCGATGCCTTCACTTACAATTTTCAAACTCTGACACCGCCAAGCGACTACTGACCTCAGTACGTGATATCAATTTCAGCTCGATACCATCTTACTGTCCCAGGCAAAAACGCACTCAAAGACGCAAATGCAAACCGAAAAGAAAAACCGATTACACAAACTCACGCAAAAGCTACTTCTTCGTCACATGTAATTACAAATTAACCACTTTCCGATACTCTCCTTTCATTCTACTGTGGAAACTAGTATTTTTTTACGTCGCCACACGGTCCTATATCAAAGCAAACTACGCTCACTGGGCCAGGCGGCGCGGCGCGGCGCGGCGCGTCTCTGCTCTTCGTGTTTCAAATCATGCTGCATAAACGTCCGTAACTCCTCGATGCCTTCACTTACAATTTTCAAACTCTGACACCGCCAAGCGACTACTGACCTCAGTACGTGATATCAATTTCAGCTCGATACCATCTTACTGTCCCAGGCAAAAACGCACTCAAAGACGCAAATGCAAACCGAAAAGAAAAACCGATTACACAAACTCACGCAAAAGCTACTTCTTCGTCACATGTAATTACAAATTAACCACTTTCCGATACTCTCCTTTCATTCTACTGTGGAAACTAGTATTTTTTTACGTCGCCACACGGTCCTATATCAAAGCAAACTACGCTCACTGGGCCAGGCGGCGCGGCGCGGCGCGTCTCTGCTCTTCGTGTTTCAAATCATGCTGCATAAACGTCCGTAACTCCTCGATGCCTTCACTTACAATTTTCAAACTCTGACACCGCCAAGCGACTACTGACCTCAGTACGTGATATCAATTTCAGCTCGATACCATCTTACTGTCCCAGGCAAAAACGCACTCAAAGACGCAAATGCAAACCGAAAAGAAAAACCGATTACACAAACTCACGCAAAAGCTACTTCTTCGTCACATGTAATTACAAATTAACCACTTTCCGATACTCTCCTTTCATTCTACTGTGGAAACTAGTATTTTTTTACGTCGCCACACGGTCCTATATCAAAGCAAACTACGCTCACTGGGCCAGGCGGCGCGGCGCGGCGCGTCTCTGCTCTTCGTGTTTCAAATCATGCTGCATAAACGTCCGTAACTCCTCGATGCCTTCACTTACAATTTTCAAACTCTGACACCGCCAAGCGACTACTGACCTCAGTACGTGATATCAATTTCAGCTCGATACCATCTTACTGTCCCAGGCAAAAACGCACTCAAAGACGCAAATGCAAACCGAAAAGAAAAACCGATTACACAAACTCACGCAAAAGCTACTTCTTCGTCACATGTAATTACAAATTAACCACTTTCCGATACTCTCCTTTCATTCTACTGTGGAAACTAGTATTTTTTTACGTCGCCACACGGTCCTATATCAAAGCAAACTACGCTCACTGGGCCAGGCGGCGCGGCGCGGCGCGTCTCTGCTCTTCGTGTTTCAAATCATGCTGCATAAACGTCCGTAACTCCTCGATGCCTTCACTTACAATTTTCAAACTCTGACACCGCCAAGCGACTACTGACCTCAGTACGTGATATCAATTTCAGCTCGATACCATCTTACTGTCCCAGGCAAAAACGCACTCAAAGACGCAAATGCAAACCGAAAAGAAAAACCGATTACACAAACTCACGCAAAAGCTACTTCTTCGTCACATGTAATTACAAATTAACCACTTTCCGATACTCTCCTTTCATTCTACTGTGGAAACTAGTATTTTTTTACGTCGCCACACGGTCCTATATCAAAGCAAACTACGCTCACTGGGCCAGGCGGCGCGGCGCGGCGCGGCGCGTCTCTGCTCTTCGTGTTTCAAATCATGCTGCATAAACGTCCGTAACTCCTCGATGCCTTCACTTACAATTTTCAAACTCTGACACCGCCAAGCGACTACTGACCTCAGTACGTGATATCAATTTCAGCTCGATACCATCTTACTGTCCCAGGCAAAAACGCACTCAAAGACGCAAATGCAAACCGAAAAGAAAAACCGATTACACAAACTCACGCAAAAGCTACTTCTTCGTCACATGTAATTACAAATTAACCACTTTCCGATACTCTCCTTTCATTCTACTGTGGAAACTAGTATTTTTTTACGTCGCCACACGGTCCTATATCAAAGCAAACTACGCTCACTGGGCCAGGCGGCGCGGCGCGGCGCGTCTCTGCTCTTCGTGTTTCAAATCATGCTGCATAAACGTCCGTAACTCCTCGATGCCTTCACTTACAATTTTCAAACTCTGACACCGCCAAGCGACTACTGACCTCAGTACGTGATATCAATTTCAGCTCGATACCATCTTACTGTCCCAGGCAAAAACGCACTCAAAGACGCAAATGCAAACCGAAAAGAAAAACCGATTACACAAACTCACGCAAAAGCTACTTCTTCGTCACATGTAATTACAAATTAACCACTTTCCGATACTCTCCTTTCATTCTACTGTGGAAACTAGTATTTTTTTACGTCGCCACACGGTCCTATATCAAAGCAAACTACGCTCACTGGGCCAGGCGGCGCGGCGCGGCGCGTCTCTGCTCTTCGTGTTTCAAATCATGCTGCATAAACGTCCGTAACTCCTCGATGCCTTCACTTACAATTTTCAAACTCTGACACCGCCAAGCGACTACTGACCTCAGTACGTGATATCAATTTCAGCTCGATACCATCTTACTGTCCCAGGCAAAAACGCACTCAAAGACGCAAATGCAAACCGAAAAGAAAAACCGATTACACAAACTCACGCAAAAGCTACTTCTTCGTCACATGTAATTACAAATTAACCACTTTCCGATACTCTCCTTTCATTCTACTGTGGAAACTAGTATTTTTTTACGTCGCCACACGGTCCTATATCAAAGCAAACTACGCTCACTGGGCCAGGCGGCGCGGCGCGGCGCGGCGCGTCTCTGCTCTTCGTGTTTCAAATCATGCTGCATAAACGTCCGTAACTCCTCGATGCCTTCACTTACAATTTTCAAACTCTGACACCGCCAAGCGACTACTGACCTCAGTACGTGATATCAATTTCAGCTCGATACCATCTTACTGTCCCAGGCAAAAACGCACTCAAAGACGCAAATGCAAACCGAAAAGAAAAACCGATTACACAAACTCACGCAAAAGCTACTTCTTCGTCACATGTAATTACAAATTAACCACTTTCCGATACTCTCCTTTCATTCTACTGTGGAAACTAGTATTTTTTTACGTCGCCACACGGTCCTATATCAAAGCAAACTACGCTCACTGGGCCAGGCGGCGCGGCGCGGCGCGGCGCGTCTCTGCTCTTCGTGTTTCAAATCATGCTGCATAAACGTCCGTAACTCCTCGATGCCTTCACTTACAATTTTCAAACTCTGACACCGCCAAGCGACTACTGACCTCAGTACGTGATATCAATTTCAGCTCGATACCATCTTACTGTCCCAGGCAAAAACGCACTCAAAGACGCAAATGCAAACCGAAAAGAAAAACCGATTACACAAACTCACGCAAAAGCTACTTCTTCGTCACATGTAATTACAAATTAACCACTTTCCGATACTCTCCTTTCATTCTACTGTGGAAACTAGTATTTTTTTACGTCGCCACACGGTCCTATATCAAAGCAAACTACGCTCACTGGGCCAGGCGGCGCGGCGCGGCGCGTCTCTGCTCTTCGTGTTTCAAATCATGCTGCATAAACGTCCGTAACTCCTCGATGCCTTCACTTACAATTTTCAAACTCTGACACCGCCAAGCGACTACTGACCTCAGTACGTGATATCAATTTCAGCTCGATACCATCTTACTGTCCCAGGCAAAAACGCACTCAAAGACGCAAATGCAAACCGAAAAGAAAAACCGATTACACAAACTCACGCAAAAGCTACTTCTTCGTCACATGTAATTACAAATTAACCACTTTCCGATACTCTCCTTTCATTCTACTGTGGAAACTAGTATTTTTTTACGTCGCCACACGGTCCTATATCAAAGCAAACTACGCTCACTGGGCCAGGCGGCGCGGCGCGGCGCGTCTCTGCTCTTCGTGTTTCAAATCATGCTGCATAAACGTCCGTAACTCCTCGATGCCTTCACTTACAATTTTCAAACTCTGACACCGCCAAGCGACTACTGACCTCAGTACGTGATATCAATTTCAGCTCGATACCATCTTACTGTCCCAGGCAAAAACGCACTCAAAGACGCAAATGCAAACCGAAAAGAAAAACCGATTACACAAACTCACGCAAAAGCTACTTCTTCGTCACATGTAATTACAAATTAACCACTTTCCGATACTCTCCTTTCATTCTACTGTGGAAACTAGTATTTTTTTACGTCGCCACACGGTCCTATATCAAAGCAAACTACGCTCACTGGGCCAGGCGGCGCGGCGCGGCGCGGCGCGTCTCTGCTCTTCGTGTTTCAAATCATGCTGCATAAACGTCCGTAACTCCTCGATGCCTTCACTTACAATTTTCAAACTCTGACACCGCCAAGCGACTACTGACCTCAGTACGTGATATCAATTTCAGCTCGATACCATCTTACTGTCCCAGGCAAAAACGCACTCAAAGACGCAAATGCAAACCGAAAAGAAAAACCGATTACACAAACTCACGCAAAAGCTACTTCTTCGTCACATGTAATTACAAATTAACCACTTTCCGATACTCTCCTTTCATTCTACTGTGGAAACTAGTATTTTTTTACGTCGCCACACGGTCCTATATCAAAGCAAACTACGCTCACTGGGCCAGGCGGCGCGGCGCGGCGCGGCGCGTCTCTGCTCTTCGTGTTTCAAATCATGCTGCATAAACGTCCGTAACTCCTCGATGCCTTCACTTACAATTTTCAAACTCTGACACCGCCAAGCGACTACTGACCTCAGTACGTGATATCAATTTCAGCTCGATACCATCTTACTGTCCCAGGCAAAAACGCACTCAAAGACGCAAATGCAAACCGAAAAGAAAAACCGATTACACAAACTCACGCAAAAGCTACTTCTTCGTCACATGTAATTACAAATTAACCACTTTCCGATACTCTCCTTTCATTCTACTGTGGAAACTAGTATTTTTTTACGTCGCCACACGGTCCTATATCAAAGCAAACTACGCTCACTGGGCCAGGCGGCGCGGCGCGGCGCGTCTCTGCTCTTCGTGTTTCAAATCATGCTGCATAAACGTCCGTAACTCCTCGATGCCTTCACTTACAATTTTCAAACTCTGACACCGCCAAGCGACTACTGACCTCAGTACGTGATATCAATTTCAGCTCGATACCATCTTACTGTCCCAGGCAAAAACGCACTCAAAGACGCAAATGCAAACCGAAAAGAAAAACCGATTACACAAACTCACGCAAAAGCTACTTCTTCGTCACATGTAATTACAAATTAACCACTTTCCGATACTCTCCTTTCATTCTACTGTGGAAACTAGTATTTTTTTACGTCGCCACACGGTCCTATATCAAAGCAAACTACGCTCACTGGGCCAGGCGGCGCGGCGCGGCGCGGCGCGTCTCTGCTCTTCGTGTTTCAAATCATGCTGCATAAACGTCCGTAACTCCTCGATGCCTTCACTTACAATTTTCAAACTCTGACACCGCCAAGCGACTACTGACCTCAGTACGTGATATCAATTTCAGCTCGATACCATCTTACTGTCCCAGGCAAAAACGCACTCAAAGAAGCAAATGCAAACCGAAAAGAAAAACCGATTACACAAACTCACGCAAAAGCTACTTCTTCGTCACATGTAATTACAAATTAACCACTTTCCGATACTCTCCTTTCATTCTACTGTGGAAACTAGTATTTTTTTACGTCGCCACACGGTCCTATATCAAAGCAAACTACGCTCACTGGGCCAGGCGGCGCGGCGCAGCGCGTCTCTGCTCTTCGTGTTTCAAATCATGCTGCATAAACGTCCGTAACTCCTCGATGCCTTCACTTACAATTTTCAAACTCTGACACCGCCAAGCGACTACTGACCTCAGTACGTGATATCAATTTCAGCTCGATACCATCTTACTGTCCCAGGCAAAAACGCACTCAAAGACGCAAATGCAAACCGAAAAGAAAAACCGATTACACAAACTCACGCAAAAGCTACTTCTTCGTCACATGTAATTACAAATTAACCACTTTCCGATACTCTCCTTTCATTCTACTGTGGAAACTAGTATTTTTTTACGTCGCCACACGGTCCTATATCAAAGCAAACTACGCTCACTGGGCCAGGCGGCGCGGCGCGGCGCGTCTCTGCTCTTCGTGTTTCAAATCATGCTGCATAAACGTCCGTAACTCCTCGATGCCTTCACTTACAATTTTCAAACTCTGACACCGCCAAGCGACTACTGACCTCAGTACGTGATATCAATTTCAGCTCGATACCATCTTACTGTCCCAGGCAAAAACGCACTCAAAGACGCAAATGCAAACCGAAAAGAAAAACCGATTACACAAACTCACGCAAAAGCTACTTCTTCGTCACATGTAATTACAAATTAACCACTTTCCGATACTCTCCTTTCATTCTACTGTGGAAACTAGTATTTTTTTACGTCGCCACACGGTCCTATATCAAAGCAAACTACGCTCACTGGGCCAGGCGGCGCGGCGCGGCGCGTCTCTGCTCTTCGTGTTTCAAATCATGCTGCATAAACGTCCGTAACTCCTCGATGCCTTCACTTACAATTTTCAAACTCTGACACCGCCAAGCGACTACTGACCTCAGTACGTGATATCAATTTCAGCTCGATACCATCTTACTGTCCCAGGCAAAAACGCACTCAAAGACGCAAATGCAAACCGAAAAGAAAAACCGATTACACAAACTCACGCAAAAGCTACTTCTTCGTCACATGTAATTACAAATTAACCACTTTCCGATACTCTCCTTTCATTCTACTGTGGAAACTAGTATTTTTTTACGTCGCCACACGGTCCTATATCAAAGCAAACTACGCTCACTGGGCCAGGCGGCGCGGCGCGGCGCGGCGCGTCTCTGCTCTTCGTGTTTCAAATCATGCTGCATAAACGTCCGTAACTCCTCGATGCCTTCACTTACAATTTTCAAACTCTGACACCGCCAAGCGACTACTGACCTCAGTACGTGATATCAATTTCAGCTCGATACCATCTTACTGTCCCAGGCAAAAACGCACTCAAAGACGCAAATGCAAACCGAAAAGAAAAACCGATTACACAAACTCACGCAAAAGCTACTTCTTCGTCACATGTAATTACAAATTAACCACTTTCCGATACTCTCCTTTCATTCTACTGTGGAAACTAGTATTTTTTTACGTCGCCACACGGTCCTATATCAAAGCAAACTACGCTCACTGGGCCAGGCGGCGCGGCGCGGCGCGGCGCGTCTCTGCTCTTCGTGTTTCAAATCATGCTGCATAAACGTCCGTAACTCCTCGATGCCTTCACTTACAATTTTCAAACTCTGACACCGCCAAGCGACTACTGACCTCAGTACGTGATATCAATTTCAGCTCGATACCATCTTACTGTCTCAGGCAAAAACGCACTCAAAGACGCAAATGCAAACCGAAAAGAAAAACCGATTACACAAACTCACGCAAAAGCTACTTCTTCGTCACATGTAATTACAAATTAACCACTTTCCGATACTCGCCTTTCATTCTACTGTGGAAACTAGTATTTTTTTACGTCGCCACACGGTCCTATATCAAAGCAAACTACGCTCACTGGGCCAGGCGGCGCGGCGCGGCGCGGCGCGTCTCTGCTCTTCGTGTTTCAAATCATGCTGCATAAACGTCCGTAAATCCTCGATGCCTTCACTTACAATTTTCAAACTCTGACACCGCCAAGCGACTACTGACCTCAGTACGTGATATCAATTTCAGCTCGATACCATCTTACTGTCCCAGGCAAAAACGCACTCAAAGACGCAAATGCAAACCGAAAAGAAAAACCGATTACACAAACTCACGCAAAAGCTACTTCTTCGTCACATGTAATTACAAATTAACCACTTTCCGATACTCTCCTTTCATTCTACTGTGGAAACTAGTATTTTTTTACGTCGCCACACGGTCCTATATCAAAGCAAACTACGCTCACTGGGCCAGGCGGCGCGGCGCGGCGCGTCTCTGCTCTTCGTGTTTCAAATCATGCTGCATAAACGTCCGTAACTCCTCGATGCCTTCACTTACAATTTTCAAACTCTGACACCGCCAAGCGACTACTGACCTCAGTACGTGATATCAATTTCAGCTCGATACCATCTTACTGTCCCAGGCAAAAACGCACTCAAAGACGCAAATGCAAACCGAAAAGAAAAACCGATTACACAAACTCACGCAAAAGCTACTTCTTCGTCACATGTAATTACAAATTAACCACTTTCCGATACTCTCCTTTCATTCTACTGTGGAAACTAGTATTTTTTTACGTCGCCACACGGTCCTATATCAAAGCAAACTACGCTCACTGGGCCAGGCGGCGCGGCGCGGCGCGGCGCGTCTCTGCTCTTCGTGTTTCAAATCATGCTGCATAAACGTCCGTAACTCCTCGATGCCTTCACTTACAATTTTCAAACTCTGACACCGCCAAGCGACTACTGACCTCAGTACGTGATATCAATTTCAGCTCGATACCATCTTACTGTCCCAGGCAAAAACGCACTCAAAGACGCAAATGCAAACCGAAAAGAAAAACCGATTACACAAACTCACGCAAAAGCTACTTCTTCGTCACATGTAATTACAAATTAACCACTTTCCGATACTCTCCTTTCATTCTACTGTGGAAACTAGTATTTTTTTACGTCGCCACACGGTCCTATATCAAAGCAAACTACGCTCACTGGGCCAGGCGGCGCGGCGCGGCGCGTCTCTGCTCTTCGTGTTTCAAATCATGCTGCATAAACGTCCGTAACTCCTCGATGCCTTCACTTACAATTTTCAAACTCTGACACCGCCAAGCGACTACTGACCTCAGTACGTGATATCAATTTCAGCTCGATACCATCTTACTGTCCCAGGCAAAAACGCACTCAAAGACGCAAATGCAAACCGAAAAGAAAAACCGATTACACAAACTCACGCAAAAGCTACTTCTTCGTCACATGTAATTACAAATTAACCACTTTCCGATACTCTCCTTTCATTCTACTGTGGAAACTAGTATTTTTTTACGTCGCCACACGGTCCTATATCAAAGCAAACTACGCTCACTGGGCCAGGCGGCGCGGCGCGGCGCGGCGCGTCTCTGCTCTTCGTGTTTCAAATCATGCTGCATAAACGTCCGTAACTCCTCGATGCCTTCACTTACAATTTTCAAACTCTGACACCGCCAAGCGACTACTGACCTCAGTACGTGATATCAATTTCAGCTCGATACCATCTTACTGTCCCAGGCAAAAACGCACTCAAAGACGCAAATGCAAACCGAAAAGAAAAACCGATTACACAAACTCACGCAAAAGCTACTTCTTCGTCACATGTAATTACAAATTAACCACTTTCCGATACTCTCCTTTCATTCTACTGTGGAAACTAGTATTTTTTTACGTCGCCACACGGTCCTATATCAAAGCAAACTACGCTCACTGGGCCAGGCGGCGCGGCGCGGCGCGGCGCGTCTCTGCTCTTCGTGTTTCAAATCATGCTGCATAAACGTCCGTAACTCCTCGATGCCTTCACTTACAATTTTCAAACTCTGACACCGCCAAGCGACTACTGACCTCAGTACGTGATATCAATTTCAGCTCGATACCATCTTACTGTCCCAGGCAAAAACGCACTCAAAGACGCAAATGCAAACCGAAAAGAAAAACCGATTACACAAACTCACGCAAAAGCTACTTCTTCGTCACATGTAATTACAAATTAACCACTTTCCGATACTCTCCTTTCATTCTACTGTGGAAACTAGTATTTTTTTACGTCGCCACACGGTCCTATATCAAAGCAAACTACGCTCACTGGGCCAGGCGGCGCGGCGCGGCGCGTCTCTGCTCTTCGTGTTTCAAATCATGCTGCATAAACGTCCGTAACTCCTCGATGCCTTCACTTACAATTTTCAAACTCTGACACCGCCAAGCGACTACTGACCTCAGTACGTGATATCAATTTCAGCTCGATACCATCTTACTGTCCCAGGCAAAAACGCACTCAAAGACGCAAATGCAAACCGAAAAGAAAAACCGATTACACAAACTCACGCAAAAGCTACTTCTTCGTCACATGTAATTACAAATTAACCACTTTCCGATACTCTCCTTTCATTCTACTGTGGAAACTAGTATTTTTTTACGTCGCCACACGGTCCTATATCAAAGCAAACTACGCTCACTGGGCCAGGCGGCGCGGCGCGGCGCGTCTCTGCTCTTCGTGTTTCAAATCATGCTGCATAAACGTCCGTAACTCCTCGATGCCTTCACTTACAATTTTCAAACTCTGACACCGCCAAGCGACTACTGACCTCAGTACGTGATATCAATTTCAGCTCGATACCATCTTACTGTCCCAGGCAAAAACGCACTCAAAGACGCAAATGCAAACCGAAAAGAAAAACCGATTACACAAACTCACGCAAAAGCTACTTCTTCGTCACATGTAATTACAAATTAACCACTTTCCGATACTCTCCTTTCATTCTACTGTGGAAACTAGTATTTTTTTACGTCGCCACACGGTCCTATATCAAAGCAAACTACGCTCACTGGGCCAGGCGGCGCGGCGCGGCGCGGCGCGTCTCTGCTCTTCGTGTTTCAAATCATGCTGCATAAACGTCCGTAACTCCTCGATGCCTTCACTTACAATTTTCAAACTCTGACACCGCCAAGCGACTACTGACCTCAGTACGTGATATCAATTTCAGCTCGATACCATCTTACTGTCCCAGGCAAAAACGCACTCAAAGACGCAAATGCAAACCGAAAAGAAAAACCGATTACACAAACTCACGCAAAAGCTACTTCTTCGTCACATGTAATTACAAATTAACCACTTTCCGATACTCTCCTTTCATTCTACTGTGGAAACTAGTATTTTTTTACGTCGCCACACGGTCCTATATCAAAGCAAACTACGCTCACTGGGCCAGGCGGCGCGGCGCGGCGCGTCTCTGCTCTTCGTGTTTCAAATCATGCTGCATAAACGTCCGTAACTCCTCGATGCCTTCACTTACAATTTTCAAACTCTGACACCGCCAAGCGACTACTGACCTCAGTACGTGATATCAATTTCAGCTCGATACCATCTTACTGTCCCAGGCAAAAACGCACTCAAAGACGCAAATGCAAACCGAAAAGAAAAACCGATTACACAAACTCACGCAAAAGCTACTTCTTCGTCACATGTAATTACAAATTAACCACTTTCCGATACTCTCCTTTCATTCTACTGTGGAAACTAGTATTTTTTTACGTCGCCACACGGTCCTATATCAAAGCAAACTACGCTCACTGGGCCAGGCGGCGCGGCGCGGCGCGTCTCTGCTCTTCGTGTTTCAAATCATGCTGCATAAACGTCCGTAACTCCTCGATGCCTTCACTTACAATTTTCAAACTCTGACACCGCCAAGCGACTACTGACCTCAGTACGTGATATCAATTTCAGCTCGATACCATCTTACTGTCCCAGGCAAAAACGCACTCAAAGACGCAAATGCAAACCGAAAAGAAAAACCGATTACACAAACTCACGCAAAAGCTACTTCTTCGTCACATGTAATTACAAATTAACCACTTTCCGATACTCTCCTTTCATTCTACTGTGGAAACTAGTATTTTTTTACGTCGCCACACGGTCCTATATCAAAGCAAACTACGCTCACTGGGCCAGGCGGCGCGGCGCGGCGCGGCGCGTCTCTGCTCTTCGTGTTTCAAATCATGCTGCATAAACGTCCGTAACTCCTCGATGCCTTCACTTACAATTTTCAAACTCTGACACCGCCAAGCGACTACTGACCTCAGTACGTGATATCAATTTCAGCTCGATACCATCTTACTGTCCCAGGCAAAAACGCACTCAAAGACGCAAATGCAAACCGAAAAGAAAAACCGATTACACAAACTCACGCAAAAGCTACTTCTTCGTCACATGTAATTACAAATTAACCACTTTCCGATACTCTCCTTTCATTCTACTGTGGAAACTAGTATTTTTTTACGTCGCCACACGGTCCTATATCAAAGCAAACTACGCTCACTGGGCCAGGCGGCGCGGCGCGCGCGGCGTCTCTGCTCTTCGTGTTTCAAATCATGCTGCATAAACGTCCGTAACTCCTCGATGCCTTCACTTACAATTTTCAAACTCTGACACCGCCAAGCGACTACTGACCTCAGTACGTGATATCAATTTCAGCTCGATACCATCTTACTGTCCCAGGCAAAAACGCACTCAAAGACGCAAATGCAAACCGAAAAGAAAAACCGATTACACAAACTCACGCAAAAGCTACTTCTTCGTCACATGTAATTACAAATTAACCACTTTCCGATACTCTCCTTTCATTCTACTGTGGAAACTAGTATTTTTTTACGTCGCCACACGGTCCTATATCAAAGCAAACTACGCTCACTGGGCCAGGCGGCGCGGCGCGGCGCGGCGCGTCTCTGCTCTTCGTGTTTCAAATCATGCTGCATAAACGTCCGTAACTCCTCGATGCCTTCACTTACAATTTTCAAACTCTGACACCGCCAAGCGACTACTGACCTCAGTACGTGATATCAATTTCAGCTCGATACCATCTTACTGTCCCAGGCAAAAACGCACTCAAAGACGCAAATGCAAACCGAAAAGAAAAACCGATTACACAAACTCACGCAAAAGCTACTTCTTCGTCACATGTAATTACAAATTAACCACTTTCCGATACTCTCCTTTCATTCTACTGTGGAAACTAGTATTTTTTTACGTCGCCACACGGTCCTATATCAAAGCAAACTACGCTCACTGGGCCAGGCGGCGCGGCGCGGCGCGGCGCGTCTCTGCTCTTCGTGTTTCAAATCATGCTGCATAAACGTCCGTAACTCCTCGATGCCTTCACTTACAATTTTCAAACTCTGACACCGCCAAGCGACTACTGACCTCAGTACGTGATATCAATTTCAGCTCGATACCATCTTACTGTCCCAGGCAAAAACGCACTCAAAGACGCAAATGCAAACCGAAAAGAAAAACCGATTACACAAACTCACGCAAAAGCTACTTCTTCGTCACATGTAATTACAAATTAACCACTTTCCGATACTCTCCTTTCATTCTACTGTGGAAACTAGTATTTTTTTACGTCGCCACACGGTCCTATATCAAAGCAAACTACGCTCACTGGGCCAGGCGCGGCGCGGCGCGGCGCGTCTCTGCTCTTCGTGTTTCAAATCATGCTGCATAAACGTCCGTAACTCCTCGATGCCTTCACTTACAATTTTCAAACTCTGACACCGCCAAGCGACTACTGACCTCAGTACGTGATATCAATTTCAGCTCGATACCATCTTACTGTCCCAGGCAAAAACGCACTCAAAGACGCAAATGCAAACCGAAAAGAAAAACCGATTACACAAACTCACGCAAAAGCTACTTCTTCGTCACATGTAATTACAAATTAACCACTTTCCGATACTCTCCTTTCATTCTACTGTGGAAACTAGTATTTTTTTACGTCGCCACACGGTCCTATATCAAAGCAAACTACGCTCACTGGGCCAGGCGGCGCGGCGCGGCGCGGCGCGTCTCTGCTCTTCGTGTTTCAAATCATGCTGCATAAACGTCCGTAACTCCTCGATGCCTTCACTTACAATTTTCAAACTCTGACACCGCCAAGCGACTACTGACCTCAGTACGTGATATCAATTTCAGCTCGATACCATCTTACTGTCCCAGGCAAAAACGCACTCAAAGACGCAAATGCAAACCGAAAAGAAAAACCGATTACACAAACTCACGCAAAAGCTACTTCTTCGTCACATGTAATTACAAATTAACCACTTTCCGATACTCTCCTTTCATTCTACTGTGGAAACTAGTATTTTTTTACGTCGCCACACGGTCCTATATCAAAGCAAACTACGCTCACTGGGCCAGGCGGCGCGGCGCGGCGCGGCGCGTCTCTGCTCTTCGTGTTTCAAATCATGCTGCATAAACGTCCGTAACTCCTCGATGCCTTCACTTACAATTTTCAAACTCTGACACCGCCAAGCGACTACTGACCTCAGTACGTGATATCAATTTCAGCTCGATACCATCTTACTGTCCCAGGCAAAAACGCACTCAAAGACGCAAATGCAAACCGAAAAGAAAAACCGATTACACAAACTCACGCAAAAGCTACTTCTTCGTCACATGTAATTACAAATTAACCACTTTCCGATACTCTCCTTTCATTCTACTGTGGAAACTAGTATTTTTTTACGTCGCCACACGGTCCTATATCAAAGCAAACTACGCTCACTGGGCCAGGCGGCGCGGCGCGGCGCGGCGCGTCTCTGCTCTTCGTGTTTCAAATCATGCTGCATAAACGTCCGTAACTCCTCGATGCCTTCACTTACAATTTTCAAACTCTGACACCGCCAAGCGACTACTGACCTCAGTACGTGATATCAATTTCAGCTCGATACCATCTTACTGTCCCAGGCAAAAACGCACTCAAAGACGCAAATGCAAACCGAAAAGAAAAACCGATTACACAAACTCACGCAAAAGCTACTTCTTCGTCACATGTAATTACAAATTAACCACTTTCCGATACTCTCCTTTCATTCTACTGTGGAAACTAGTATTTTTTTACGTCGCCACACGGTCCTATATCAAAGCAAACTACGCTCACTGGGCCAGGCGGCGCGGCGCGGCGCGGCGCGTCTCTGCTCTTCGTGTTTCAAATCATGCTGCATAAACGTCCGTAACTCCTCGATGCCTTCACTTACAATTTTCAAACTCTGACACCGCCAAGCGACTACTGACCTCAGTACGTGATATCAATTTCAGCTCGATACCATCTTACTGTCCCAGGCAAAAACGCACTCAAAGACGCAAATGCAAACCGAAAAGAAAAACCGATTACACAAACTCACGCAAAAGCTACTTCTTCGTCACATGTAATTACAAATTAACCACTTTCCGATACTCTCCTTTCATTCTACTGTGGAAACTAGTATTTTTTTACGTCGCCACACGGTCCTATATCAAAGCAAACTACGCTCACTGGGCCAGGCGGCGCGGCGCGGCGCGGCGCGTCTCTGCTCTTCGTGTTTCAAATCATGCTGCATAAACGTCCGTAACTCCTCGATGCCTTCACTTACAATTTTCAAACTCTGACACCGCCAAGCGACTACTGACCTCAGTACGTGATATCAATTTCAGCTCGATACCATCTTACTGTCCCAGGCAAAAACGCACTCAAAGACGCAAATGCAAACCGAAAAGAAAAACCGATTACACAAACTCACGCAAAAGCTACTTCTTCGTCACATGTAATTACAAATTAACCACTTTCCGATACTCTCCTTTCATTCTACTGTGGAAACTAGTATTTTTTTACGTCGCCACACGGTCCTATATCAAAGCAAACTACGCTCACTGGGCCAGGCGGCGCGGCGCGGCGCGGCGCGTCTCTGCTCTTCGTGTTTCAAATCATGCTGCATAAACGTCCGTAACTCCTCGATGCCTTCACTTACAATTTTCAAACTCTGACACCGCCAAGCGACTACTGACCTCAGTACGTGATATCAATTTCAGCTCGATACCATCTTACTGTCCCAGGCAAAAACGCACTCAAAGACGCAAATGCAAACCGAAAAGAAAAACCGATTACACAAACTCACGCAAAAGCTACTTCTTCGTCACATGTAATTACAAATTAACCACTTTCCGATACTCTCCTTTCATTCTACTGTGGAAACTAGTATTTTTTTACGTCGCCACACGGTCCTATATCAAAGCAAACTACGCTCACTGGGCCAGGCGGCGCGGCGCGGCGCGGCGCGTCTCTGCTCTTCGTGTTTCAAATCATGCTGCATAAACGTCCGTAACTCCTCGATGCCTTCACTTACAATTTTCAAACTCTGACACCGCCAAGCGACTACTGACCTCAGTACGTGATATCAATTTCAGCTCGATACCATCTTACTGTCCCAGGCAAAAACGCACTCAAAGACGCAAATGCAAACCGAAAAGAAAAACCGATTACACAAACTCACGCAAAAGCTACTTCTTCGTCACATGTAATTACAAATTAACCACTTTCCGATACTCTCCTTTCATTCTACTGTGGAAACTAGTATTTTTTTACGTCGCCACACGGTCCTATATCAAAGCAAACTACGCTCACTGGGCCAGGCGGCGCGGCGCGGCGCGGCGCGTCTCTGCTCTTCGTGTTTCAAATCATGCTGCATAAACGTCCGTAACTCCTCGATGCCTTCACTTACAATTTTCAAACTCTGACACCGCCAAGCGACTACTGACCTCAGTACGTGATATCAATTTCAGCTCGATACCATCTTACTGTCCCAGGCAAAAACGCACTCAAAGACGCAAATGCAAACCGAAAAGAAAAACCGATTACACAAACTCACGCAAAAGCTACTTCTTCGTCACATGTAATTACAAATTAACCACTTTCCGATACTCTCCTTTCATTCTACTGTGGAAACTAGTATTTTTTTACGTCGCCACACGGTCCTATATCAAAGCAAACTACGCTCACTGGGCCAGGCGGCGCGGCGCGGCGCGGCGCGTCTCTGCTCTTCGTGTTTCAAATCATGCTGCATAAACGTCCGTAACTCCTCGATGCCTTCACTTACAATTTTCAAACTCTGACACCGCCAAGCGACTACTGACCTCAGTACGTGATATCAATTTCAGCTCGATACCATCTTACTGTCCCAGGCAAAAACGCACTCAAAGACGCAAATGCAAACCGAAAAGAAAAACCGATTACACAAACTCACGCAAAAGCTACTTCTTCGTCACATGTAATTACAAATTAACCACTTTCCGATACTCTCCTTTCATTCTACTGTGGAAACTAGTATTTTTTTACGTCGCCACACGGTCCTATATCAAAGCAAACTACGCTCACTGGGCCAGGCGGCGCGGCGCGGCGCGGCGCGTCTCTGCTCTTCGTGTTTCAAATCATGCTGCATAAACGTCCGTAACTCCTCGATGCCTTCACTTACAATTTTCAAACTCTGACACCGCCAAGCGACTACTGACCTCAGTACGTGATATCAATTTCAGCTCGATACCATCTTACTGTCCCAGGCAAAAACGCACTCAAAGACGCAAATGCAAACCGAAAAGAAAAACCGATTACACAAACTCACGCAAAAGCTACTTCTTCGTCACATGTAATTACAAATTAACCACTTTCCGATACTCTCCTTTCATTCTACTGTGGAAACTAGTATTTTTTTACGTCGCCACACGGTCCTATATCAAAGCAAACTACGCTCACTGGGCCAGGCGGCGCGGCGCGGCGCGTCTCTGCTCTTCGTGTTTCAAATCATGCTGCATAAACGTCCGTAACTCCTCGATGCCTTCACTTACAATTTTCAAACTCTGACACCGCCAAGCGACTACTGACCTCAGTACGTGATATCAATTTCAGCTCGATACCATCTTACTGTCCCAGGCAAAAACGCACTCAAAGACGCAAATGCAAACCGAAAAGAAAAACCGATTACACAAACTCACGCAAAAGCTACTTCTTCGTCACATGTAATTACAAATTAACCACTTTCCGATACTCTCCTTTCATTCTACTGTGGAAACTAGTATTTTTTTACGTCGCCACACGGTCCTATATCAAAGCAAACTACGCTCACTGGGCCAGGCGGCGCGGCGCGGCGCGTCTCTGCTCTTCGTGTTTCAAATCATGCTGCATAAACGTCCGTAACTCCTCGATGCCTTCACTTACAATTTTCAAACTCTGACACCGCCAAGCGACTACTGACCTCAGTACGTGATATCAATTTCAGCTCGATACCATCTTACTGTCCCAGGCAAAAACGCACTCAAAGACGCAAATGCAAACCGAAAAGAAAAACCGATTACACAAACTCACGCAAAAGCTACTTCTTCGTCACATGTAATTACAAATTAACCACTTTCCGATACTCTCCTTTCATTCTACTGTGGAAACTAGTATTTTTTTACGTCGCCACACGGTCCTATATCAAAGCAAACTACGCTCACTGGGCCAGGCGGCGCGGCGCGGCGCGGCGCGTCTCTGCTCTTCGTGTTTCAAATCATGCTGCATAAACGTCCGTAACTCCTCGATGCCTTCACTTACAATTTTCAAACTCTGACACCGCCAAGCGACTACTGACCTCAGTACGTGATATCAATTTCAGCTCGATACCATCTTACTGTCCCAGGCAAAAACGCACTCAAAGACGCAAATGCAAACCGAAAAGAAAAACCGATTACACAAACTCACGCAAAAGCTACTTCTTCGTCACATGTAATTACAAATTAACCACTTTCCGATACTCTCCTTTCATTCTACTGTGGAAACTAGTATTTTTTTACGTCGCCACACGGTCCTATATCAAAGCAAACTACGCTCACTGGGCCAGGCGGCGCGGCGCGGCGCGTCTCTGCTCTTCGTGTTTCAAATCATGCTGCATAAACGTCCGTAACTCCTCGATGCCTTCACTTACAATTTTCAAACTCTGACACCGCCAAGCGACTACTGACCTCAGTACGTGATATCAATTTCAGCTCGATACCATCTTACTGTCCCAGGCAAAAACGCACTCAAAGACGCAAATGCAAACCGAAAAGAAAAACCGATTACACAAACTCACGCAAAAGCTACTTCTTCGTCACATGTAATTACAAATTAACCACTTTCCGATACTCTCCTTTCATTCTACTGTGGAAACTAGTATTTTTTTACGTCGCCACACGGTCCTATATCAAAGCAAACTACGCTCACTGGGCCAGGCGGCGCGGCGCGGCGCGTCTCTGCTCTTCGTGTTTCAAATCATGCTGCATAAACGTCCGTAACTCCTCGATGCCTTCACTTACAATTTTCAAACTCTGACACCGCCAAGCGACTACTGACCTCAGTACGTGATATCAATTTCAGCTCGATACCATCTTACTGTCCCAGGCAAAAACGCACTCAAAGACGCAAATGCAAACCGAAAAGAAAAACCGATTACACAAACTCACGCAAAAGCTACTTCTTCGTCACATGTAATTACAAATTAACCACTTTCCGATACTCTCCTTTCATTCTACTGTGGAAACTAGTATTTTTTTACGTCGCCACACGGTCCTATATCAAAGCAAACTACGCTCACTGGGCCAGGCGGCGCGGCGCGGCGCGTCTCTGCTCTTCGTGTTTCAAATCATGCTGCATAAACGTCCGTAACTCCTCGATGCCTTCACTTACAATTTTCAAACTCTGACACCGCCAAGCGACTACTGACCTCAGTACGTGATATCAATTTCAGCTCGATACCATCTTACTGTCCCAGGCAAAAACGCACTCAAAGACGCAAATGCAAACCGAAAAGAAAAACCGATTACACAAACTCACGCAAAAGCTACTTCTTCGTCACATGTAATTACAAATTAACCACTTTCCGATACTCTCCTTTCATTCTACTGTGGAAACTAGTATTTTTTTACGTCGCCACACGGTCCTATATCAAAGCAAACTACGCTCACTGGGCCAGGCGGCGCGGCGCGGCGCGGCGCGTCTCTGCTCTTCGTGTTTCAAATCATGCTGCATAAACGTCCGTAACTCCTCGATGCCTTCACTTACAATTTTCAAACTCTGACACCGCCAAGCGACTACTGACCTCAGTACGTGATATCAATTTCAGCTCGATACCATCTTACTGTCCCAGGCAAAAACGCACTCAAAGACGCAAATGCAAACCGAAAAGAAAAACCGATTACACAAACTCACGCAAAAGCTACTTCTTCGTCACATGTAATTACAAATTAACCACTTTCCGATACTCTCCTTTCATTCTACTGTGGAAACTAGTATTTTTTTACGTCGCCACACGGTCCTATATCAAAGCAAACTACGCTCACTGGGCCAGGCGGCGCGGCGCGGCGCGGCGCGTCTCTGCTCTTCGTGTTTCAAATCATGCTGCATAAACGTCCGTAACTCCTCGATGCCTTCACTTACAATTTTCAAACTCTGACACCGCCAAGCGACTACTGACCTCAGTACGTGATATCAATTTCAGCTCGATACCATCTTACTGTCCCAGGCAAAAACGCACTCAAAGACGCAAATGCAAACCGAAAAGAAAAACCGATTACACAAACTCACGCAAAAGCTACTTCTTCGTCACATGTAATTACAAATTAACCACTTTCCGATACTCTCCTTTCATTCTACTGTGGAAACTAGTATTTTTTTACGTCGCCACACGGTCCTATATCAAAGCAAACTACGCTCACTGGGCCAGGCGGCGCGGCGCGGCGCGTCTCTGCTCTTCGTGTTTCAAATCATGCTGCATAAACGTCCGTAACTCCTCGATGCCTTCACTTACAATTTTCAAACTCTGACACCGCCAAGCGACTACTGACCTCAGTACGTGATATCAATTTCAGCTCGATACCATCTTACTGTCCCAGGCAAAAACGCACTCAAAGACGCAAATGCAAACCGAAAAGAAAAACCGATTACACAAACTCACGCAAAAGCTACTTCTTCGTCACATGTAATTACAAATTAACCACTTTCCGATACTCTCCTTTCATTCTACTGTGGAAACTAGTATTTTTTTACGTCGCCACACGGTCCTATATCAAAGCAAACTACGCTCACTGGGCCAGGCGGCGCGGCGCGGCGCGTCTCTGCTCTTCGTGTTTCAAATCATGCTGCATAAACGTCCGTAACTCCTCGATGCCTTCACTTACAATTTTCAAACTCTGACACCGCCAAGCGACTACTGACCTCAGTACGTGATATCAATTTCAGCTCGATACCATCTTACTGTCCCAGGCAAAAACGCACTCAAAGACGCAAATGCAAACCGAAAAGAAAAACCGATTACACAAACTCACGCAAAAGCTACTTCTTCGTCACATGTAATTACAAATTAACCACTTTCCGATACTCTCCTTTCATTCTACTGTGGAAACTAGTATTTTTTTACGTCGCCACACGGTCCTATATCAAAGCAAACTACGCTCACTGGGCCAGGCGGCGCGGCGCGGCGCGGCGCGTCTCTGCTCTTCGTGTTTCAAATCATGCTGCATAAACGTCCGTAACTCCTCGATGCCTTCACTTACAATTTTCAAACTCTGACACCGCCAAGCGACTACTGACCTCAGTACGTGATATCAATTTCAGCTCGATACCATCTTACTGTCCCAGGCAAAAACAGGCAAAAACGCACTCAAAGACGCAAATGCAAACCGAAAAGAAAAACCGATTACACAAACTCACGCAAAAGCTACTTCTTCGTCACATGTAATTACAAATTAACCACTTTCCGATACTCTCCTTTCATTCTACTGTGGAAACTAGTATTTTTTTACGTCGCCACACGGTCCTATATCAAAGCAAACTACGCTCACTGGGCCAGGCGGCGCGGCGCGGCGCGTCTCTGCTCTTCGTGTTTCAAATCATGCTGCATAAACGTCCGTAACTCCTCGATGCCTTCACTTACAATTTTCAAACTCTGACACCGCCAAGCGACTACTGACCTCAGTACGTGATATCAATTTCAGCTCGATACCATCTTACTGTCCCAGGCAAAAACGCACTCAAAGACGCAAATGCAAACCGAAAAGAAAAACCGATTACACAAACTCACGCAAAAGCTACTTCTTCGTCACATGTAATTACAAATTAACCACTTTCCGATACTCTCCTTTCATTCTACTGTGGAAACTAGTATTTTTTTACGTCGCCACACGGTCCTATATCAAAGCAAACTACGCTCACTGGGCCAGGCGGCGCGGCGCGGCGGCGTCTCTGCTCTTCGTGTTTCAAATCATGCTGCATAAACGTCCGTAACTCCTCGATGCCTTCACTTACAATTTTCAAACTCTGACACCGCCAAGCGACTACTGACCTCAGTACGTGATATCAATTTCAGCTCGATACCATCTTACTGTCCCAGGCAAAAACGCACTCAAAGACGCAAATGCAAACCGAAAAGAAAAACCGATTACACAAACTCACGCAAAAGCTACTTCTTCGTCACATGTAATTACAAATTAACCACTTTCCGATACTCTCCTTTCATTCTACTGTGGAAACTAGTATTTTTTTACGTCGCCACACGGTCCTATATCAAAGCAAACTACGCTCACTGGGCCAGGCGGCGCGGCGCGGCGCGGCGCGTCTCTGCTCTTCGTGTTTCAAATCATGCTGCATAAACGTCCGTAACTCCTCGATGCCTTCACTTACAATTTTCAAACTCTGACACCGCCAAGCGACTACTGACCTCAGTACGTGATATCAATTTCAGCTCGATACCATCTTACTGTCCCAGGCAAAAACGCACTCAAAGACGCAAATGCAAACCGAAAAGAAAAACCGATTACACAAACTCACGCAAAAGCTACTTCTTCGTCACATGTAATTACAAATTAACCACTTTCCGATACTCTCCTTTCATTCTACTGTGGAAACTAGTATTTTTTTACGTCGCCACACGGTCCTATATCAAAGCAAACTACGCTCACTGGGCCAGGCGGCGCGGCGCGGCGCGGCGCGTCTCTGCTCTTCGTGTTTCAAATCATGCTGCATAAACGTCCGTAACTCCTCGATGCCTTCACTTACAATTTTCAAACTCTGACACCGCCAAGCGACTACTGACCTCAGTACGTGATATCAATTTCAGCTCGATACCATCTTACTGTCCCAGGCAAAAACGCACTCAAAGACGCAAATGCAAACCGAAAAGAAAAACCGATTACACAAACTCACGCAAAAGCTACTTCTTCGTCACATGTAATTACAAATTAACCACTTTCCGATACTCTCCTTTCATTCTACTGTGGAAACTAGTATTTTTTTACGTCGCCACACGGTCCTATATCAAAGCAAACTACGCTCACTGGGCCAGGCGGCGCGGCGCGGCGCGCGCTCTCTGCTCTTCGTGTTTCAAATCATGCTGCATAAACGTCCGTAACTCCTCGATGCCTTCACTTACAATTTTCAAACTCTGACACCGCCAAGCGACTACTGACCTCAGTACGTGATATCAATTTCAGCTCGATACCATCTTACTGTCCCAGGCAAAAACGCACTCAAAGACGCAAATGCAAACCGAAAAGAAAAACCGATTACACAAACTCACGCAAAAGCTACTTCTTCGTCACATGTAATTACAAATTAACCACTTTCCGATACTCTCCTTTCATTCTACTGTGGAAACTAGTATTTTTTTACGTCGCCACACGGTCCTATATCAAAGCAAACTACGCTCACTGGGCCAGGCGGCGCGGCGCGGCGCGCGTCTCTGCTCTTCGTGTTTCAAATCATGCTGCATAAACGTCCGTAACTCCTCGATGCCTTCACTTACAATTTTCAAACTCTGACACCGCCAAGCGACTACTGACCTCAGTACGTGATATCAATTTCAGCTCGATACCATCTTACTGTCCCAGGCAAAAACGCACTCAAAGACGCAAATGCAAACCGAAAAGAAAAACCGATTACACAAACTCACGCAAAAGCTACTTCTTCGTCACATGTAATTACAAATTAACCACTTTCCGATACTCTCCTTTCATTCTACTGTGGAAACTAGTATTTTTTTACGTCGCCACACGGTCCTATATCAAAGCAAACTACGCTCACTGGGCCAGGCGGCGCGGCGCGGCGCGTCTCTGCTCTTCGTGTTTCAAATCATGCTGCATAAACGTCCGTAACTCCTCGATGCCTTCACTTACAATTTTCAAACTCTGACACCGCCAAGCGACTACTGACCTCAGTACGTGATATCAATTTCAGCTCGATACCATCTTACTGTCCCAGGCAAAAACGCACTCAAAGACGCAAATGCAAACCGAAAAGAAAAACCGATTACACAAACTCACGCAAAAGCTACTTCTTCGTCACATGTAATTACAAATTAACCACTTTCCGATACTCTCCTTTCATTCTACTGTGGAAACTAGTATTTTTTTACGTCGCCACACGGTCCTATATCAAAGCAAACTACGCTCACTGGGCCAGGCGGCGCGGCGCGGCGCGTCTCTGCTCTTCGTGTTTCAAATCATGCTGCATAAACGTCCGTAACTCCTCGATGCCTTCACTTACAATTTTCAAACTCTGACACCGCCAAGCGACTACTGACCTCAGTACGTGATATCAATTTCAGCTCGATACCATCTTACTGTCCCAGGCAAAAACGCACTCAAAGACGCAAATGCAAACCGAAAAGAAAAACCGATTACACAAACTCACGCAAAAGCTACTTCTTCGTCACATGTAATTACAAATTAACCACTTTCCGATACTCTCCTTTCATTCTACTGTGGAAACTAGTATTTTTTTACGTCGCCACACGGTCCTATATCAAAGCAAACTACGCTCACTGGGCCAGGCGGCGCGGCGCGGCGCGTCTCTGCTCTTCGTGTTTCAAATCATGCTGCATAAACGTCCGTAACTCCTCGATGCCTTCACTTACAATTTTCAAACTCTGACACCGCCAAGCGACTACTGACCTCAGTACGTGATATCAATTTCAGCTCGATACCATCTTACTGTCCCAGGCAAAAACGCACTCAAAGACGCAAATGCAAACCGAAAAGAAAAACCGATTACACAAACTCACGCAAAAGCTACTTCTTCGTCACATGTAATTACAAATTAACCACTTTCCGATACTCTCCTTTCATTCTACTGTGGAAACTAGTATTTTTTTACGTCGCCACACGGTCCTATATCAAAGCAAACTACGCTCACTGGGCCAGGCGGCGCGGCGCGGCGCGTCTCTGCTCTTCGTGTTTCAAATCATGCTGCATAAACGTCCGTAACTCCTCGATGCCTTCACTTACAATTTTCAAACTCTGACACCGCCAAGCGACTACTGACCTCAGTACGTGATATCAATTTCAGCTCGATACCATCTTACTGTCCCAGGCAAAAACGCACTCAAAGACGCAAATGCAAACCGAAAAGAAAAACCGATTACACAAACTCACGCAAAAGCTACTTCTTCGTCACATGTAATTACAAATTAACCACTTTCCGATACTCTCCTTTCATTCTACTGTGGAAACTAGTATTTTTTTACGTCGCCACACGGTCCTATATCAAAGCAAACTACGCTCACTGGGCCAGGCGGCGCGGCGCGGCGCGGCGCGTCTCTGCTCTTCGTGTTTCAAATCATGCTGCATAAACGTCCGTAACTCCTCGATGCCTTCACTTACAATTTTCAAACTCTGACACCGCCAAGCGACTACTGACCTCAGTACGTGATATCAATTTCAGCTCGATACCATCTTACTGTCCCAGGCAAAAACGCACTCAAAGACGCAAATGCAAACCGAAAAGAAAAACCGATTACACAAACTCACGCAAAAGCTACTTCTTCGTCACATGTAATTACAAATTAACCACTTTCCGATACTCTCCTTTCATTCTACTGTGGAAACTAGTATTTTTTTACGTCGCCACACGGTCCTATATCAAAGCAAACTACGCTCACTGGGCCAGGCGGCGCGGCGCGGCGCGTCTCTGCTCTTCGTGTTTCAAATCATGCTGCATAAACGTCCGTAACTCCTCGATGCCTTCACTTACAATTTTCAAACTCTGACACCGCCAAGCGACTACTGACCTCAGTACGTGATATCAATTTCAGCTCGATACCATCTTACTGTCCCAGGCAAAAACGCACTCAAAGACGCAAATGCAAACCGAAAAGAAAAACCGATTACACAAACTCACGCAAAAGCTACTTCTTCGTCACATGTAATTACAAATTAACCACTTTCCGATACTCTCCTTTCATTCTACTGTGGAAACTAGTATTTTTTTACGTCGCCACACGGTCCTATATCAAAGCAAACTACGCTCACTGGGCCAGGCGGCGCGGCGCGGCGCGTCTCTGCTCTTCGTGTTTCAAATCATGCTGCATAAACGTCCGTAACTCCTCGATGCCTTCACTTACAATTTTCAAACTCTGACACCGCCAAGCGACTACTGACCTCAGTACGTGATATCAATTTCAGCTCGATACCATCTTACTGTCCCAGGCAAAAACGCACTCAAAGACGCAAATGCAAACCGAAAAGAAAAACCGATTACACAAACTCACGCAAAAGCTACTTCTTCGTCACATGTAATTACAAATTAACCACTTTCCGATACTCTCCTTTCATTCTACTGTGGAAACTAGTATTTTTTTACGTCGCCACACGGTCCTATATCAAAGCAAACTACGCTCACTGGGCCAGGCGGCGCGGCGCGGCGCGTCTCTGCTCTTCGTGTTTCAAATCATGCTGCATAAACGTCCGTAACTCCTCGATGCCTTCACTTACAATTTTCAAACTCTGACACCGCCAAGCGACTACTGACCTCAGTACGTGATATCAATTTCAGCTCGATACCATCTTACTGTCCCAGGCAAAAACGCACTCAAAGACGCAAATGCAAACCGAAAAGAAAAACCGATTACACAAACTCACGCAAAAGCTACTTCTTCGTCACATGTAATTACAAATTAACCACTTTCCGATACTCTCCTTTCATTCTACTGTGGAAACTAGTATTTTTTTACGTCGCCACACGGTCCTATATCAAAGCAAACTACGCTCACTGGGCCAGGCGGCGCGGCGCGGCGCGTCTCTGCTCTTCGTGTTTCAAATCATGCTGCATAAACGTCCGTAACTCCTCGATGCCTTCACTTACAATTTTCAAACTCTGACACCGCCAAGCGACTACTGACCTCAGTACGTGATATCAATTTCAGCTCGATACCATCTTACTGTCCCAGGCAAAAACGCACTCAAAGACGCAAATGCAAACCGAAAAGAAAAACCGATTACACAAACTCACGCAAAAGCTACTTCTTCGTCACATGTAATTACAAATTAACCACTTTCCGATACTCTCCTTTCATTCTACTGTGGAAACTAGTATTTTTTTACGTCGCCACACGGTCCTATATCAAAGCAAACTACGCTCACTGGGCCAGGCGGCGCGGCGCGGCGCGTCTCTGCTCTTCGTGTTTCAAATCATGCTGCATAAACGTCCGTAACTCCTCGATGCCTTCACTTACAATTTTCAAACTCTGACACCGCCAAGCGACTACTGACCTCAGTACGTGATATCAATTTCAGCTCGATACCATCTTACTGTCCCAGGCAAAAACGCACTCAAAGACGCAAATGCAAACCGAAAAGAAAAACCGATTACACAAACTCACGCAAAAGCTACTTCTTCGTCACATGTAATTACAAATTAACCACTTTCCGATACTCTCCTTTCATTCTACTGTGGAAACTAGTATTTTTTTACGTCGCCACACGGTCCTATATCAAAGCAAACTACGCTCACTGGGCCAGGCGGCGCGGCGCGGCGCGGCGGTCTCTGCTCTTCGTGTTTCAAATCATGCTGCATAAACGTCCGTAACTCCTCGATGCCTTCACTTACAATTTTCAAACTCTGACACCGCCAAGCGACTACTGACCTCAGTACGTGATATCAATTTCAGCTCGATACCATCTTACTGTCCCAGGCAAAAACGCACTCAAAGACGCAAATGCAAACCGAAAAGAAAAACCGATTACACAAACTCACGCAAAAGCTACTTCTTCGTCACATGTAATTACAAATTAACCACTTTCCGATACTCTCCTTTCATTCTACTGTGGAAACTAGTATTTTTTTACGTCGCCACACGGTCCTATATCAAAGCAAACTACGCTCACTGGGCCAGGCGGCGCGGCGCGGCGCGTCTCTGCTCTTCGTGTTTCAAATCATGCTGCATAAACGTCCGTAACTCCTCGATGCCTTCACTTACAATTTTCAAACTCTGACACCGCCAAGCGACTACTGACCTCAGTACGTGATATCAATTTCAGCTCGATACCATCTTACTGTCCCAGGCAAAAACGCACTCAAAGACGCAAATGCAAACCGAAAAGAAAAACCGATTACACAAACTCACGCAAAAGCTACTTCTTCGTCACATGTAATTACAAATTAACCACTTTCCGATACTCTCCTTTCATTCTACTGTGGAAACTAGTATTTTTTTACGTCGCCACACGGTCCTATATCAAAGCAAACTACGCTCACTGGGCCAGGCGGCGCGGCGCGGCGCGGCGCGTCTCTGCTCTTCGTGTTTCAAATCATGCTGCATAAACGTCCGTAACTCCTCGATGCCTTCACTTACAATTTTCAAACTCTGACACCGCCAAGCGACTACTGACCTCAGTACGTGATATCAATTTCAGCTCGATACCATCTTACTGTCCCAGGCAAAAACGCACTCAAAGACGCAAATGCAAACCGAAAAGAAAAACCGATTACACAAACTCACGCAAAAGCTACTTCTTCGTCACATGTAATTACAAATTAACCACTTTCCGATACTCTCCTTTCATTCTACTGTGGAAACTAGTATTTTTTTACGTCGCCACACGGTCCTATATCAAAGCAAACTACGCTCACTGGGCCAGGCGGCGCGGCGCGGCGCGGCGCGTCTCTGCTCTTCGTGTTTCAAATCATGCTGCATAAACGTCCGTAACTCCTCGATGCCTTCACTTACAATTTTCAAACTCTGACACCGCCAAGCGACTACTGACCTCAGTACGTGATATCAATTTCAGCTCGATACCATCTTACTGTCCCAGGCAAAAACGCACTCAAAGACGCAAATGCAAACCGAAAAGAAAAACCGATTACACAAACTCACGCAAAAGCTACTTCTTCGTCACATGTAATTACAAATTAACCACTTTCCGATACTCTCCTTTCATTCTACTGTGGAAACTAGTATTTTTTTACGTCGCCACACGGTCCTATATCAAAGCAAACTACGCTCACTGGGCCAGGCGGCGCGGCGCGGCGCGGCGCGTCTCTGCTCTTCGTGTTTCAAATCATGCTGCATAAACGTCCGTAACTCCTCGATGCCTTCACTTACAATTTTCAAACTCTGACACCGCCAAGCGACTACTGACCTCAGTACGTGATATCAATTTCAGCTCGATACCATCTTACTGTCCCAGGCAAAAACGCACTCAAAGACGCAAATGCAAACCGAAAAGAAAAACCGATTACACAAACTCACGCAAAAGCTACTTCTTCGTCACATGTAATTACAAATTAACCACTTTCCGATACTCTCCTTTCATTCTACTGTGGAAACTAGTATTTTTTTACGTCGCCACACGGTCCTATATCAAAGCAAACTACGCTCACTGGGCCAGGCGGCGCGGCGCGGCGCGGCGCGTCTCTGCTCTTCGTGTTTCAAATCATGCTGCATAAACGTCCGTAACTCCTCGATGCCTTCACTTACAATTTTCAAACTCTGACACCGCCAAGCGACTACTGACCTCAGTACGTGATATCAATTTCAGCTCGATACCATCTTACTGTCCCAGGCAAAAACGCACTCAAAGACGCAAATGCAAACCGAAAAGAAAAACCGATTACACAAACTCACGCAAAAGCTACTTCTTCGTCACATGTAATTACAAATTAACCACTTTCCGATACTCTCCTTTCATTCTACTGTGGAAACTAGTATTTTTTTACGTCGCCACACGGTCCTATATCAAAGCAAACTACGCTCACTGGGCCAGGCGGCGCGGCGCGGCGCGGCGCGTCTCTGCTCTTCGTGTTTCAAATCATGCTGCATAAACGTCCGTAACTCCTCGATGCCTTCACTTACAATTTTCAAACTCTGACACCGCCAAGCGACTACTGACCTCAGTACGTGATATCAATTTCAGCTCGATACCATCTTACTGTCCCAGGCAAAAACGCACTCAAAGACGCAAATGCAAACCGAAAAGAAAAACCGATTACACAAACTCACGCAAAAGCTACTTCTTCGTCACATGTAATTACAAATTAACCACTTTCCGATACTCTCCTTTCATTCTACTGTGGAAACTAGTATTTTTTTACGTCGCCACACGGTCCTATATCAAAGCAAACTACGCTCACTGGGCCAGGCGGCGCGGCGCGGCGCGGCGTCTCTGCTCTTCGTGTTTCAAATCATGCTGCATAAACGTCCGTAACTCCTCGATGCCTTCACTTACAATTTTCAAACTCTGACACCGCCAAGCGACTACTGACCTCAGTACGTGATATCAATTTCAGCTCGATACCATCTTACTGTCCCAGGCAAAAACGCACTCAAAGACGCAAATGCAAACCGAAAAGAAAAACCGATTACACAAACTCACGCAAAAGCTACTTCTTCGTCACATGTAATTACAAATTAACCACTTTCCGATACTCTCCTTTCATTCTACTGTGGAAACTAGTATTTTTTTACGTCGCCACACGGTCCTATATCAAAGCAAACTACGCTCACTGGGCCAGGCGGCGCGGCGCGGCGCGGCGCGTCTCTGCTCTTCGTGTTTCAAATCATGCTGCATAAACGTCCGTAACTCCTCGATGCCTTCACTTACAATTTTCAAACTCTGACACCGCCAAGCGACTACTGACCTCAGTACGTGATATCAATTTCAGCTCGATACCATCTTACTGTCCCAGGCAAAAACGCACTCAAAGACGCAAATGCAAACCGAAAAGAAAAACCGATTACACAAACTCACGCAAAAGCTACTTCTTCGTCACATGTAATTACAAATTAACCACTTTCCGATACTCTCCTTTCATTCTACTGTGGAAACTAGTATTTTTTTACGTCGCCACACGGTCCTATATCAAAGCAAACTACGCTCACTGGGCCAGGCGGCGCGGCGCGGCGCGGCGCGTCTCTGCTCTTCGTGTTTCAAATCATGCTGCATAAACGTCCGTAACTCCTCGATGCCTTCACTTACAATTTTCAAACTCTGACACCGCCAAGCGACTACTGACCTCAGTACGTGATATCAATTTCAGCTCGATACCATCTTACTGTCCCAGGCAAAAACGCACTCAAAGACGCAAATGCAAACCGAAAAGAAAAACCGATTACACAAACTCACGCAAAAGCTACTTCTTCGTCACATGTAATTACAAATTAACCACTTTCCGATACTCTCCTTTCATTCTACTGTGGAAACTAGTATTTTTTTACGTCGCCACACGGTCCTATATCAAAGCAAACTACGCTCACTGGGCCAGGCGGCGCGGCGCGGCGCGGCGCGTCTCTGCTCTTCGTGTTTCAAATCATGCTGCATAAACGTCCGTAACTCCTCGATGCCTTCACTTACAATTTTCAAACTCTGACACCGCCAAGCGACTACTGACCTCAGTACGTGATATCAATTTCAGCTCGATACCATCTTACTGTCCCAGGCAAAAACGCACTCATAGACGCAAATGCAAACCGAAAAGAAAAACCGATTACACAAACTCACGCAAAAGCTACTTCTTCGTCACATGTAATTACAAATTAACCACTTTCCGATACTCTCCTTTCATTCTACTGTGGAAACTAGTATTTTTTTACGTCGCCACACGGTCCTATATCAAAGCAAACTACGCTCACTGGGCCAGGCGGCGCGGCGCGGCGCGGCGCGTCTCTGCTCTTCGTGTTTCAAATCATGCTGCATAAACGTCCGTAACTCCTCGATGCCTTCACTTACAATTTTCAAACTCTGACACCGCCAAGCGACTACTGACCTCAGTACGTGATATCAATTTCAGCTCGATACCATCTTACTGTCCCAGGCAAAAACGCACTCAAAGACGCAAATGCAAACCGAAAAGAAAAACCGATTACACAAACTCACGCAAAAGCTACTTCTTCGTCACATGTAATTACAAATTAACCACTTTCCGATACTCTCCTTTCATTCTACTGTGGAAACTAGTATTTTTTTACGTCGCCACACGGTCCTATATCAAAGCAAACTACGCTCACTGGGCCAGGCGGCGCGGCGCGGCGCGGCGCGTCTCTGCTCTTCGTGTTTCAAATCATGCTGCATAAACGTCCGTAACTCCTCGATGCCTTCACTTACAATTTTCAAACTCTGACACCGCCAAGCGACTACTGACCTCAGTACGTGATATCAATTTCAGCTCGATACCATCTTACTGTCCCAGGCAAAAACGCACTCAAAGACGCAAATGCAAACCGAAAAGAAAAACCGATTACACAAACTCACGCAAAAGCTACTTCTTCGTCACATGTAATTACAAATTAACCACTTTCCGATACTCTCCTTTCATTCTACTGTGGAAACTAGTATTTTTTTACGTCGCCACACGGTCCTATATCAAAGCAAACTACGCTCACTGGGCCAGGCGGCGCGGCGCGGCGCGTCTCTGCTCTTCGTGTTTCAAATCATGCTGCATAAACGTCCGTAACTCCTCGATGCCTTCACTTACAATTTTCAAACTCTGACACCGCCAAGCGACTACTGACCTCAGTACGTGATATCAATTTCAGCTCGATACCATCTTACTGTCCCAGGCAAAAACGCACTCAAAGACGCAAATGCAAACCGAAAAGAAAAACCGATTACACAAACTCACGCAAAAGCTACTTCTTCGTCACATGTAATTACAAATTAACCACTTTCCGATACTCTCCTTTCATTCTACTGTGGAAACTAGTATTTTTTTACGTCGCCACACGGTCCTATATCAAAGCAAACTACGCTCACTGGGCCAGGCGGCGCGGCGCGGCGCGTCTCTGCTCTTCGTGTTTCAAATCATGCTGCATAAACGTCCGTAACTCCTCGATGCCTTCACTTACAATTTTCAAACTCTGACACCGCCAAGCGACTACTGACCTCAGTACGTGATATCAATTTCAGCTCGATACCATCTTACTGTCCCAGGCAAAAACGCACTCAAAGACGCAAATGCAAACCGAAAAGAAAAACCGATTACACAAACTCACGCAAAAGCTACTTCTTCGTCACATGTAATTACAAATTAACCACTTTCCGATACTCTCCTTTCATTCTACTGTGGAAACTAGTATTTTTTTACGTCGCCACACGGTCCTATATCAAAGCAAACTACGCTCACTGGGCCAGGCGGCGCGGCGCGGCGCGGCGCGTCTCTGCTCTTCGTGTTTCAAATCATGCTGCATAAACGTCCGTAACTCCTCGATGCCTTCACTTACAATTTTCAAACTCTGACACCGCCAAGCGACTACTGACCTCAGTACGTGATATCAATTTCAGCTCGATACCATCTTACTGTCCCAGGCAAAAACGCACTCAAAGACGCAAATGCAAACCGAAAAGAAAAACCGATTACACAAACTCACGCAAAAGCTACTTCTTCGTCACATGTAATTACAAATTAACCACTTTCCGATACTCTCCTTTCATTCTACTGTGGAAACTAGTATTTTTTTACGTCGCCACACGGTCCTATATCAAAGCAAACTACGCTCACTGGGCCAGGCGGCGCGGCGCGGCGCGGCGCGTCTCTGCTCTTCGTGTTTCAAATCATGCTGCATAAACGTCCGTAACTCCTCGATGCCTTCACTTACAATTTTCAAACTCTGACACCGCCAAGCGACTACTGACCTCAGTACGTGATATCAATTTCAGCTCGATACCATCTTACTGTCCCAGGCAAAAACGCACTCAAAGACGCAAATGCAAACCGAAAAGAAAAACCGATTACACAAACTCACGCAAAAGCTACTTCTTCGTCACATGTAATTACAAATTAACAACTTTCCGATACTCTCCTTTCATTCTACTGTGGAAACTAGTATTTTTTTACGTCGCCACACGGTCCTATATCAAAGCAAACTACGCTCACTGGGCCAGGCGGCGCGGCGCGGCGCGGCGCGTCTCTGCTCTTCGTGTTTCAAATCATGCTGCATAAACGTCCGTAACTCCTCGATGCCTTCACTTACAATTTTCAAACTCTGACACCGCCAAGCGACTACTGACCTCAGTACGTGATATCAATTTCAGCTCGATACCATCTTACTGTCCCAGGCAAAAACGCACTCAAAGACGCAAATGCAAACCGAAAAGAAAAACCGATTACACAAACTCACGCAAAAGCTACTTCTTCGTCACATGTAATTACAAATTAACCACTTTCCGATACTCTCCTTTCATTCTACTGTGGAAACTAGTATTTTTTTACGTCGCCACACGGTCCTATATCAAAGCAAACTACGCTCACTGGGCCAGGCGGCGCGGCGCGGCGCGGCGCGTCTCTGCTCTTCGTGTTTCAAATCATGCTGCATAAACGTCCGTAACTCCTCGATGCCTTCACTTACAATTTTCAAACTCTGACACCGCCAAGCGACTACTGACCTCAGTACGTGATATCAATTTCAGCTCGATACCATCTTACTGTCCCAGGCAAAAACGCACTCAAAGACGCAAATGCAAACCGAAAAGAAAAACCGATTACACAAACTCACGCAAAAGCTACTTCTTCGTCACATGTAATTACAAATTAACCACTTTCCGATACTCTCCTTTCATTCTACTGTGGAAACTAGTATTTTTTTACGTCGCCACACGGTCCCTATATCAAAGCAAACTACGCTCACTGGGCCAGGCGGCGCGGCGCGGCGCGTCTCTGCTCTTCGTGTTTCAAATCATGCTGCATAAACGTCCGTAACTCCTCGATGCCTTCACTTACAATTTTCAAACTCTGACACCGCCAAGCGACTACTGACCTCAGTACGTGATATCAATTTCAGCTCGATACCATCTTACTGTCCCAGGCAAAAACGCACTCAAAGACGCAAATGCAAACCGAAAAGAAAAACCGATTACACAAACTCACGCAAAAGCTACTTCTTCGTCACATGTAATTACAAATTAACCACTTTCCGATACTCTCCTTTCATTCTACTGTGGAAACTAGTATTTTTTTACGTCGCCACACGGTCCTATATCAAAGCAAACTACGCTCACTGGGCCAGGCGGCGCGGCGCGGCGCGGCGCGTCTCTGCTCTTCGTGTTTCAAATCATGCTGCATAAACGTCCGTAACTCCTCGATGCCTTCACTTACAATTTTCAAACTCTGACACCGCCAAGCGACTACTGACCTCAGTACGTGATATCAATTTCAGCTCGATACCATCTTACTGTCCCAGGCAAAAACGCACTCAAAGACGCAAATGCAAACCGAAAAGAAAAACCGATTACACAAACTCACGCAAAAGCTACTTCTTCGTCACATGTAATTACAAATTAACCACTTTCCGATACTCTCCTTTCATTCTACTGTGGAAACTAGTATTTTTTTACGTCGCCACACGGTCCTATATCAAAGCAAACTACGCTCACTGGGCCAGGCGGCGCGGCGCGGCGCGGCGCGTCTCTGCTCTTCGTGTTTCAAATCATGCTGCATAAACGTCCGTAACTCCTCGATGCCTTCACTTACAATTTTCAAACTCTGACACCGCCAAGCGACTACTGACCTCAGTACGTGATATCAATTTCAGCTCGATACCATCTTACTGTCCCAGGCAAAAACGCACTCAAAGACGCAAATGCAAACCGAAAAGAAAAACCGATTACACAAACTCACGCAAAAGCTACTTCTTCGTCACATGTAATTACAAATTAACCACTTTCCGATACTCTCCTTTCATTCTACTGTGGAAACTAGTATTTTTTTACGTCGCCACACGGTCCTATATCAAAGCAAACTACGCTCACTGGGCCAGGCGGCGCGGCGCGGCGCGTCTCTGCTCTTCGTGTTTCAAATCATGCTGCATAAACGTCCGTAACTCCTCGATGCCTTCACTTACAATTTTCAAACTCTGACACCGCCAAGCGACTACTGACCTCAGTACGTGATATCAATTTCAGCTCGATACCATCTTACTGTCCCAGGCAAAAACGCACTCAAAGACGCAAATGCAAACCGAAAAGAAAAACCGATTACACAAACTCACGCAAAAGCTACTTCTTCGTCACATGTAATTACAAATTAACCACTTTCCGATACTCTCCTTTCATTCTACTGTGGAAACTAGTATTTTTTTACGTCGCCACACGGTCCTATATCAAAGCAAACTACGCTCACTGGGCCAGGCGGCGCGGCGCGGCGCGGCGCGTCTCTGCTCTTCGTGTTTCAAATCATGCTGCATAAACGTCCGTAACTCCTCGATGCCTTCACTTACAATTTTCAAACTCTGACACCGCCAAGCGACTACTGACCTCAGTACGTGATATCAATTTCAGCTCGATACCATCTTACTGTCCCAGGCAAAATCGCACTCAAAGACGCAAATGCAAACCGAAAAGAAAAACCGATTACACAAACTCACGCAAAAGCTACTTCTTCGTCACATGTAATTACAAATTAACCACTTTCCGATACTCTCCTTTCATTCTACTGTGGAAACTAGTATTTTTTTACGTCGCCACACGGTCCTATATCAAAGCAAACTACGCTCACTGGGCCAGGCGGCGCGGCGCGGCGCGGCGCGTCTCTGCTCTTCGTGTTTCAAATCATGCTGCATAAACGTCCATAACTCCTCGATGCCTTCACTTACAATTTTCAAACTCTGACACCGCCAAGCGACTACTGACCTCAGTACGTGATATCAATTTCAGCTCGATACCATCTTACTGTCCCAGCCAAAAACGCACTCAAAGACGCAAATGCAAACCGAAAAGAAAAACCGATTACACAAACTCACGCAAAAGCTACTTCTTCGTCACATGTAATTACAAATTAACCACTTTCCGATACTCTCCTTTCATTCTACTGTGGAAACTAGTATTTTTTTACGTCGCCACACGGTCCTATATCAAAGCAAACTACGCTCACTGGGCCAGGCGGCGCGGCGCGGCGCGTCTCTGCTCTTCGTGTTTCAAATCATGCTGCATAAACGTCCGTAACTCCTCGATGCCTTCACTTACAATTTTCAAACTCTGACACCGCCAAGCGACTACTGACCTCAGTACGTGATATCAATTTCAGCTCGATACCATCTTACTGTCCCAGGCAAAAACGCACTCAAAGACGCAAATGCAAACCGAAAAGAAAAACCGATTACACAAACTCACGCAAAAGCTACTTCTTCGTCACATGTAATTACAAATTAACCACTTTCCGATACTCTCCTTTCATTCTACTGTGGAAACTAGTATTTTTTTACGTCGCCACACGGTCCTATATCAAAGCAAACTACGCTCACTGGGCCAGGCGGCGCGGCTCGGCGCGTCTCTGCTCTTCGTGTTTCAAATCATGCTGCATAAACGTCCGTAACTCCTCGATGCCTTCACTTACAATTTTCAAACTCTGACACCGCCAAGCGACTACTGACCTCAGTACGTGATATCAATTTCAGCTCGATACCATCTTACTGTCCCAGGCAAAAACGCACTCAAAGACGCAAATGCAAACCGAAAAGAAAAACCGATTACACAAACTCACGCAAAAGCTACTTCTTCGTCACATGTAATTACAAATTAACCACTTTCCGATACTCTCCTTTCATTCTACTGTGGAAACTAGTATTTTTTTACGTCGCCACACGGTCCTATATCAAAGCAAACTACGCTCACTGGGCCAGGCGGCGCGGCGCGGCGCGGCGCGTCTCTGCTCTTCGTGTTTCAAATCATGCTGCATAAACGTCCGTAACTCCTCGATGCCTTCACTTACAATTTTCAAACTCTGACACCGCCAAGCGACTACTGACCTCAGTACGTGATATCAATTTCAGCTCGATACCATCTTACTGTCCCAGGCAAAAACGCACTCAAAGACGCAAATGCAAACCGAAAAGAAAAACCGATTACACAAACTCACGCAAAAGCTACTTCTTCGTCACATGTAATTACAAATTAACCACTTTCCGATACTCTCCTTTCATTCTACTGTGGAAACTAGTATTTTTTTACGTCGCCACACGGTCCTATATCAAAGCAAACTACGCTCACTGGGCCAGGCGGCGCGGCGCGGCGCGTCTCTGCTCTTCGTGTTTCAAATCATGCTGCATAAACGTCCGTAACTCCTCGATGCCTTCACTTACAATTTTCAAACTCTGACACCGCCAAGCGACTACTGACCTCAGTACGTGATATCAATTTCAGCTCGATACCATCTTACTGTCCCAGGCAAAAACGCACTCAAAGACGCAAATGCAAACCGAAAAGAAAAACCGATTACACAAACTCACGCAAAAGCTACTTCTTCGTCACATGTAATTACAAATTAACCACTTTCCGATACTCTCCTTTCATTCTACTGTGGAAACTAGTATTTTTTTACGTCGCCACACGGTCCTATATCAAAGCAAACTACGCTCACTGGGCCAGGCGGCGCGGCGCGGCGCGTCTCTGCTCTTCGTGTTTCAAATCATGCTGCATAAACGTCCGTAACTCCTCGATGCCTTCACTTACAATTTTCAAACTCTGACACCGCCAAGCGACTACTGACCTCAGTACGTGATATCAATTTCAGCTCGATACCATCTTACTGTCCCAGGCAAAAACGCACTCAAAGACGCAAATGCAAACCGAAAAGAAAAACCGATTACACAAACTCACGCAAAAGCTACTTCTTCGTCACATGTAATTACAAATTAACCACTTTCCGATACTCTCCTTTCATTCTACTGTGGAAACTAGTATTTTTTTACGTCGCCACACGGTCCTATATCAAAGCAAACTACGCTCACTGGGCCAGGCGGCGCGGCGCGGCGCGGCGCGTCTCTGCTCTTCGTGTTTCAAATCATGCTGCATAAACGTCCGTAACTCCTCGATGCCTTCACTTACAATTTTCAAACTCTGACACCGCCAAGCGACTACTGACCTCAGTACGTGATATCAATTTCAGCTCGATACCATCTTACTGTCCCAGGCAAAAACGCACTCAAAGACGCAAATGCAAACCGAAAAGAAAAACCGATTACACAAACTCACGCAAAAGCTACTTCTTCGTCACATGTAATTACAAATTAACCACTTTCCGATACTCTCCTTTCATTCTACTGTGGAAACTAGTATTTTTTTACGTCGCCACACGGTCCTATATCAAAGCAAACTACGCTCACTGGGACAGGCGGCGCGGCGCGGCGCGTCTCTGCTCTTCGTGTTTCAAATCATGCTGCATAAACGTCCGTAACTCCTCGATGCCTTCACTTACAATTTTCAAACTCTGACACCGCCAAGCGACTACTGACCTCAGTACGTGATATCAATTTCAGCTCGATACCATCTTACTGTCCCAGGCAAAAACGCACTCAAAGACGCAAATGCAAACCGAAAAGAAAAACCGATTACACAAACTCACGCAAAAGCTACTTCTTCGTCACATGTAATTACAAATTAACCACTTTCCGATACTCTCCTTTCATTCTACTGTGGAAACTAGTATTTTTTTACGTCGCCACACGGTCCTATATCAAAGCAAACTACGCTCACTGGGCCAGGCGGCGCGGCGCGGCGCGTCTCTGCTCTTCGTGTTTCAAATCATGCTGCATAAACGTCCGTAACTCCTCGATGCCTTCACTTACAATTTTCAAACTCTGACACCGCCAAGCGACTACTGACCTCAGTACGTGATATCAATTTCAGCTCGATACCATCTTACTGTCCCAGGCAAAAACGCACTCAAAGACGCAAATGCAAACCGAAAAGAAAAACCGATTACACAAACTCACGCAAAAGCTACTTCTTCGTCACATGTAATTACAAATTAACCACTTTCCGATACTCTCCTTTCATTCTACTGTGGAAACTAGTATTTTTTTACGTCGCCACACGGTCCTATATCAAAGCAAACTACGCTCACTGGGCCAGGCGGCGCGGCGCGGCGCGTCTCTGCTCTTCGTGTTTCAAATCATGCTGCATAAACGTCCGTAACTCCTCGATGCCTTCACTTACAATTTTCAAACTCTGACACCGCCAAGCGACTACTGACCTCAGTACGTGATATCAATTTCAGCTCGATACCATCTTACTGTCCCAGGCAAAAACGCACTCAAAGACGCAAATGCAAACCGAAAAGAAAAACCGATTACACAAACTCACGCAAAAGCTACTTCTTCGTCACATGTAATTACAAATTAACCACTTTCCGATACTCTCCTTTCATTCTACTGTGGAAACTAGTATTTTTTTACGTCGCCACACGGTCCTATATCAAAGCAAACTACGCTCACTGGGCCAGGCGGCGCGGCGCGGCGCGTCTCTGCTCTTCGTGTTTCAAATCATGCTGCATAAACGTCCGTAACTCCTCGATGCCTTCACTTACAATTTTCAAACTCTGACACCGCCAAGCGACTACTGACCTCAGTACGTGATATCAATTTCAGCTCGATACCATCTTACTGTCCCAGGCAAAAACGCACTCAAAGACGCAAATGCAAACCGAAAAGAAAAACCGATTACACAAACTCACGCAAAAGCTACTTCTTCGTCACATGTAATTACAAATTAACCACTTTCCGATACTCTCCTTTCATTCTACTGTGGAAACTAGTATTTTTTTACGTCGCCACACGGTCCTATATCAAAGCAAACTACGCTCACTGGGCCAGGCGGCGCGGCGCGGCGCGGCGCGTCTCTGCTCTTCGTGTTTCAAATCATGCTGCATAAACGTCCGTAACTCCTCGATGCCTTCACTTACAATTTTCAAACTCTGACACCGCCAAGCGACTACTGACCTCAGTACGTGATATCAATTTCAGCTCGATACCATCTTACTGTCCCAGGCAAAAACGCACTCAAAGACGCAAATGCAAACCGAAAAGAAAAACCGATTACACAAACTCACGCAAAAGCTACTTCTTCGTCACATGTAATTACAAATTAACCACTTTCCGATACTCTCCTTTCATTCTACTGTGGAAACTAGTATTTTTTTACGTCGCCACACGGTCCTATATCAAAGCAAACTACGCTCACTGGGCCAGGCGGCGCGGCGCGGCGCGGCGCGTCTCTGCTCTTCGTGTTTCAAATCATGCTGCATAAACGTCCGTAACTCCTCGATGCCTTCACTTACAATTTTCAAACTCTGACACCGCCAAGCGACTACTGACCTCAGTACGTGATATCAATTTCAGCTCGATACCATCTTACTGTCCCAGGCAAAAACGCACTCAAAGACGCAAATGCAAACCGAAAAGAAAAACCGATTACACAAACTCACGCAAAAGCTACTTCTTCGTCACATGTAATTACAAATTAACCACTTTCCGATACTCTCCTTTCATTCTACTGTGGAAACTAGTATTTTTTTACGTCGCCACACGGTCCTATATCAAAGCAAACTACGCTCACTGGGCCAGGCGGCGCGGCGCGGCGCGTCTCTGCTCTTCGTGTTTCAAATCATGCTGCATAAACGTCCGTAACTCCTCGATGCCTTCACTTACAATTTTCAAACTCTGACACCGCCAAGCGACTACTGACCTCAGTACGTGATATCAATTTCAGCTCGATACCATCTTACTGTCCCAGGCAAAAACGCACTCAAAGACGCAAATGCAAACCGAAAAGAAAAACCGATTACACAAACTCACGCAAAAGCTACTTCTTCGTCACATGTAATTACAAATTAACCACTTTCCGATACTCTCCTTTCATTCTACTGTGGAAACTAGTATTTTTTTACGTCGCCACACGGTCCTATATCAAAGCAAACTACGCTCACTGGGCCAGGCGGCGCGGCGCGGCGCGGCGCGTCTCTGCTCTTCGTGTTTCAAATCATGCTGCATAAACGTCCGTAACTCCTCGATGCCTTCACTTACAATTTTCAAACTCTGACACCGCCAAGCGACTACTGACCTCAGTACGTGATATCAATTTCAGCTCGATACCATCTTACTGTCCCAGGCAAAAACGCACTCAAAGACGCAAATGCAAACCGAAAAGAAAAACCGATTACACAAACTCACGCAAAAGCTACTTCTTCGTCACATGTAATTACAAATTAACCACTTTCCGATACTCTCCTTTCATTCTACTGTGGAAACTAGTATTTTTTTACGTCGCCACACGGTCCTATATCAAAGCAAACTACGCTCACTGGGCCAGGCGGCGCGGCGCGGCGCGTCTCTGCTCTTCGTGTTTCAAATCATGCTGCATAAACGTCCGTAACTCCTCGATGCCTTCACTTACAATTTTCAAACTCTGACACCGCCAAGCGACTACTGACCTCAGTACGTGATATCAATTTCAGCTCGATACCATCTTACTGTCCCAGGCAAAAACGCACTCAAAGACGCAAATGCAAACCGAAAAGAAAAACCGATTACACAAACTCACGCAAAAGCTACTTCTTCGTCACATGTAATTACAAATTAACCACTTTCCGATACTCTCCTTTCATTCTACTGTGGAAACTAGTATTTTTTTACGTCGCCACACGGTCCTATATCAAAGCAAACTACGCTCACTGGGCCAGGCGGCGCGGCGCGGCGCGGCGCGTCTCTGCTCTTCGTGTTTCAAATCATGCTGCATAAACGTCCGTAACTCCTCGATGCCTTCACTTACAATTTTCAAACTCTGACACCGCCAAGCGACTACTGACCTCAGTACGTGATATCAATTTCAGCTCGATACCATCTTACTGTCCCAGGCAAAAACGCACTCAAAGACGCAAATGCAAACCGAAAAGAAAAACCGATTACACAAACTCACGCAAAAGCTACTTCTTCGTCACATGTAATTACAAATTAACCACTTTCCGATACTCTCCTTTCATTCTACTGTGGAAACTAGTATTTTTTTACGTCGCCACACGGTCCTATATCAAAGCAAACTACGCTCACTGGACCAGGCGGCGCGGCGCGGCGCGGCGCGTCTCTGCTCTTCGTGTTTCAAATCATGCTGCATAAACGTCCGTAACTCCTCGATGCCTTCACTTACAATTTTCAAACTCTGACACCGCCAAGCGACTACTGACCTCAGTACGTGATATCAATTTCAGCTCGATACCATCTTACTGTCCCAGGCAAAAACGCACTCAAAGACGCAAATGCAAACCGAAAAGAAAAACCGATTACACAAACTCACGCAAAAGCTACTTCTTCGTCACATGTAATTACAAATTAACCACTTTCCGATACTCTCCTTTCATTCTACTGTGGAAACTAGTATTTTTTTACGTCGCCACACGGTCCTATATCAAAGCAAACTACGCTCACTGGGCCAGGCGGCGCGGCGCGGCGCGGCGCGGCGCGGCGCGTCTCTGCTCTTCGTGTTTCAAATCATGCTGCATAAACGTCCGTAACTCCTCGATGCCTTCACTTACAATTTTCAAACTCTGACACCGCCAAGCGACTACTGACCTCAGTACGTGATATCAATTTCAGCTCGATACCATCTTACTGTCCCAGGCAAAAACGCACTCAAAGACGCAAATGCAAACCGAAAAGAAAAACCGATTACACAAACTCACGCAAAAGCTACTTCTTCGTCACATGTAATTACAAATTAACCACTTTCCGATACTCTCCTTTCATTCTACTGTGGAAACTAGTATTTTTTTACGTCGCCACACGGTCCTATATCAAAGCAAACTACGCTCACTGGGCCAGGCGGCGCGGCGCGGCGCGGCGCGTCTCTGCTCTTCGTGTTTCAAATCATGCTGCATAAACGTCCGTAACTCCTCGATGCCTTCACTTACAATTTTCCAACTCTGACACCGCCAAGCGACTACTGACCTCAGTACGTGATATCAATTTCAGCTCGATACCATCTTACTGTCCCAGGCAAAAACGCACTCAAAGACGCAAATGCAAACCGAAAAGAAAAACCGATTACACAAACTCACGCAAAAGCTACTTCTTCGTCACATGTAATTACAAATTAACCACTTTCCGATACTCTCCTTTCATTCTACTGTGGAAACTAGTATTTTTTTACGTCGCCACACGGTCCTATATCAAAGCAAACTACGCTCACTGGACCAGGCGGCGCGGCGCGGCGCGGCGCGTCTCTGCTCTTCGTGTTTCAAATCATGCTGCATAAACGTCCGTAACTCCTCGATGCCTTCACTTACAATTTTCAAACTCTGACACCGCCAAGCGACTACTGACCTCAGTACGTGATATCAATTTCAGCTCGATACCATCTTACTGTCCCAGGCAAAAACGCACTCAAAGACGCAAATGCAAACCGAAAAGAAAAACCGATTACACAAACTCACGCAAAAGCTACTTCTTCGTCACATGTAATTACAAATTAACCACTTTCCGATACTCTCCTTTCATTCTACTGTGGAAACTAGTATTTTTTTACGTCGCCACACGGTCCTATATCAAAGCAAACTACGCTCACTGGGCCAGGCGGCGCGGCGCGGCGCGGCGCGGCGCGGCGCGTCTCTGCTCTTCGTGTTTCAAATCATGCTGCATAAACGTCCGTAACTCCTCGATGCCTTCACTTACAATTTTCAAACTCTGACACCGCCAAGCGACTACTGACCTCAGTACGTGATATCAATTTCAGCTCGATACCATCTTACTGTCCCAGGCAAAAACGCACTCAAAGACGCAAATGCAAACCGAAAAGAAAAACCGATTACACAAACTCACGCAAAAGCTACTTCTTCGTCACATGTAATTACAAATTAACCACTTTCCGATACTCTCCTTTCATTCTACTGTGGAAACTAGTATTTTTTTACGTCGCCACACGGTCCTATATCAAAGCAAACTACGCTCACTGGGCCAGGCGGCGCGGCGCGGCGCGGCGCGTCTCTGCTCTTCGTGTTTCAAATCATGCTGCATAAACGTCCGTAACTCCTCGATGCCTTCACTTACAATTTTCAAACTCTGACACCGCCAAGCGACTACTGACCTCAGTACGTGATATCAATTTCAGCTCGATACCATCTTACTGTCCCAGGCAAAAACGCACTCAAAGACGCAAATGCAAACCGAAAAGAAAAACCGATTACACAAACTCACGCAAAAGCTACTTCTTCGTCACATGTAATTACAAATTAACCACTTTCCGATACTCTCCTTTCATTCTACTGTGGAAACTAGTATTTTTTTACGTCGCCACACGGTCCTATATCAAAGCAAACTACGCTCACTGGGCCAGGCGGCGCGGCGCGGCGCGTCTCTGCTCTTCGTGTTTCAAATCATGCTGCATAAACGTCCGTAACTCCTCGATGCCTTCACTTACAATTTTCAAACTCTGACACCGCCAAGCGACTACTGACCTCAGTACGTGATATCAATTTCAGCTCGATACCATCTTACTGTCCCAGGCAAAAACGCACTCAAAGACGCAAATGCAAACCGAAAAGAAAAACCGATTACACAAACTCACGCAAAAGCTACTTCTTCGTCACATGTAATTACAAATTAACCACTTTCCGATACTCTCCTTTCATTCTACTGTGGAAACTAGTATTTTTTTACGTCGCCACACGGTCCTATATCAAAGCAAACTGCGCTCACTGGGCCAGGCGGCGCGGCGCGGCGCGGCGCGTCTCTGCTCTTCGTGTTTCAAATCATGCTGCATAAACGTCCGTAACTCCTCGATGCCTTCACTTACAATTTTCAAACTCTGACACCGCCAAGCGACTACTGACCTCAGTACGTGATATCAATTTCAGCTCGATACCATCTTACTGTCCCAGGCAAAAACGCACTCAAAGACGCAAATGCAAACCGAAAAGAAAAACCGATTACACAAACTCACGCAAAAGCTACTTCTTCGTCACATGTAATTACAAATTAACCACTTTCCGATACTCTCCTTTCATTCTACTGTGGAAACTAGTATTTTTTTACGTCGCCACACGGTCCTATATCAAAGCAAACTACGCTCACTGGGCCAGGCGGCGCGGCGCGGCGCGGCGCGTCTCTGCTCTTCGTGTTTCAAATCATGCTGCATAAACGTCCGTAACTCCTCGATGCCTTCACTTACAATTTTCAAACTCTGACACCGCCAAGCGACTACTGACCTCAGTACGTGATATCAATTTCAGCTCGATACCATCTTACTGTCCCAGGCAAAAACGCACTCAAAGACGCAAATGCAAACCGAAAAGAAAAACCGATTACACAAACTCACGCAAAAGCTACTTCTTCGTCACATGTAATTACAAATTAACCACTTTCCGATACTCTCCTTTCATTCTACTGTGGAAACTAGTTTTTTTTTACGTCGCCACACGGTCCTATATCAAAGCAAACTACGCTCACTGGGCCAGGCGGCGCGGCGCGGCGCGGCGCGGCGCGGCGCGGCGCGTCTCTGCTCTTCGTGTTTCAAATCATGCTGCATAAACGTCCGTAACTCCTCGATGCCTTCACTTACAATTTTCAAACTCTGACACCGCCAAGCGACTACTGACCTCAGTACGTGATATCAATTTCAGCTCGATACCATCTTACTGTCCCAGGCAAAAACGCACTCAAAGACGCAAATGCAAACCGAAAAGAAAAACCGATTACACAAACTCACGCAAAAGCTACTTCTTCGTCACATGTAATTACAAATTAACCACTTTCCGATACTCTCCTTTCATTCTACTGTGGAAACTAGTATTTTTTTACGTCGCCACACGGTCCTATATCAAAGCAAACTACGCTCACTGGGCCAGGCGGCGCGGCGCGGCGCGTCTCTGCTCTTCGTGTTTCAAATCATGCTGCATAAACGTCCGTAACTCCTCGATGCCTTCACTTACAATTTTCAAACTCTGACACCGCCAAGCGACTACTGACCTCAGTACGTGATATCAATTTCAGCTCGATACCATCTTACTGTCCCAGGCAAAAACGCACTCAAAGACGCAAATGCAAACCGAAAAGAAAAACCGATTACACAAACTCACGCAAAAGCTACTTCTTCGTCACATGTAATTACAAATTAACCACTTTCCGATACTCTCCTTTCATTCTACTGTGGAAACTAGTATTTTTTTACGTCGCCACACGGTCCTATATCAAAGCAAACTACGCTCACTGGGCCAGGCGGCGCGGCGCGGCGCGGCGCGGCGCGTCTCTGCTCTTCGTGTTTCAAATCATGCTGCATAAACGTCCGTAACTCCTCGATGCCTTCACTTACAATTTTCAAACTCTGACACCGCCAAGCGACTACTGACCTCAGTACGTGATATCAATTTCAGCTCGATACCATCTTACTGTCCCAGGCAAAAACGCACTCAAAGACGCAAATGCAAACCGAAAAGAAAAACCGATTACACAAACTCACGCAAAAGCTACTTCTTCGTCACATGTAATTACAAATTAACCACTTTCCGATACTCTCCTTTCATTCTACTGTGGAAACTAGTATTTTTTTACGTCGCCACACGGTCCTATATCAAAGCAAACTACGCTCACTGGGCCAGGCGGCGCGGCGCGGCGCGTCTCTGCTCTTCGTGTTTCAAATCATGCTGCATAAACGTCCGTAACTCCTCGATGCCTTCACTTACAATTTTCAAACTCTGACACCGCCAAGCGACTACTGACCTCAGTACGTGATATCAATTTCAGCTCGATACCATCTTACTGTCCCAGGCAAAAACGCACTCAAAGACGCAAATGCAAACCGAAAAGAAAAACCGATTACACAAACTCACGCAAAAGCTACTTCTTCGTCACATGTAATTACAAATTAACCACTTTCCGATACTCTCCTTTCATTCTACTGTGGAAACTAGTATTTTTTTACGTCGCCACACGGTCCTATATCAAAGCAAACTGCGCTCACTGGGCCAGGCGGCGCGGCGCGGCGCGGCGCGTCTCTGCTCTTCGTGTTTCAAATCATGCTGCATAAACGTCCGTAACTCCTCGATGCCTTCACTTACAATTTTCAAACTCTGACACCGCCAAGCGACTACTGACCTCAGTACGTGATATCAATTTCAGCTCGATACCATCTTACTGTCCCAGGCAAAAACGCACTCAAAGACGCAAATGCAAACCGAAAAGAAAAACCGATTACACAAACTCACGCAAAAGCTACTTCTTCGTCACATGTAATTACAAATTAACCACTTTCCGATACTCTCCTTTCATTCTACTGTGGAAACTAGTATTTTTTTACGTCGCCACACGGTCCTATATCAAAGCAAACTACGCTCACTGGGCCAGGCGGCGCGGCGCGGCGCGGCGCGTCTCTGCTCTTCGTGTTTCAAATCATGCTGCATAAACGTCCGTAACTCCTCGATGCCTTCACTTACAATTTTCAAACTCTGACACCGCCAAGCGACTACTGACCTCAGTACGTGATATCAATTTCAGCTCGATACCATCTTACTGTCCCAGGCAAAAACGCACTCAAAGACGCAAATGCAAACCGAAAAGAAAAACCGATTACACAAACTCACGCAAAAGCTACTTCTTCGTCACATGTAATTACAAATTAACCACTTTCCGATACTCTCCTTTCATTCTACTGTGGAAACTAGTATTTTTTTACGTCGCCACACGGTCCTATATCAAAGCAAACTACGCTCACTGGGCCAGGCGGCGCGGCGCGGCGCGTCTCTGCTCTTCGTGTTTCAAATCATGCTGCATAAACGTCCGTAACTCCTCGATGCCTTCACTTACAATTTTCAAACTTTGACACCGCCAAGCGACTACTGACCTCAGTACGTGATATCAATTTCAGCTCGATACCATCTTACTGTCCCAGGCAAAAACGCACTCAAAGACGCAAATGCAAACCGAAAAGAAAAACCGATTACACAAACTCACGCAAAAGCTACTTCTTCGTCACATGTAATTACAAATTAACCACTTTCCGATACTCTCCTTTCATTCTACTGTGGAAACTAGTATTTTTTTACGTCGCCACACGGTCCTATATCAAAGCAAACTACGCTCACTGGGCCAGGCGGCGCGGCGCGGCGCGGCGCGTCTCTGCTCTTCGTGTTTCAAATCATGCTGCATAAACGTCCGTAACTCCTCGATGCCTTCACTTACAATTTTCAAACTCTGACACCGCCAAGCGACTACTGACCTCAGTACGTGATATCAATTTCAGCTCGATACCATCTTACTGTCCCAGGCAAAAACGCACTCAAAGACGCAAATGCAAACCGAAAAGAAAAACCGATTACACAAACTCACGCAAAAGCTACTTCTTCGTCACATGTAATTACAAATTAACCACTTTCCGATACTCTCCTTTCATTCTACTGTGGAAACTAGTATTTTTTTACGTCGCCACACGGTCCTATATCAAAGCAAACTACGCTCACTGGGCCAGGCGGCGCGGCGCGGCGCGTCTCTGCTCTTCGTGTTTCAAATCATGCTGCATAAACGTCCGTAACTCCTCGATGCCTTCACTTACAATTTTCAAACTCTGACACCGCCAAGCGACTACTGACCTCAGTACGTGATATCAATTTCAGCTCGATACCATCTTACTGTCCCAGGCAAAAACGCACTCAAAGACGCAAATGCAAACCGAAAAGAAAAACCGATTACACAAACTCACGCAAAAGCTACTTCTTCGTCACATGTAATTACAAATTAACCACTTTCCGATACTCTCCTTTCATTCTACTGTGGAAACTAGTATTTTTTTACGTCGCCACACGGTCCTATATCAAAGCAAACTACGCTCACTGGGCCAGGCGGCGCGGCGCGGCGCGGCGCGTCTCTGCTCTTCGTGTTTCAAATCATGCTGCATAAACGTCCGTAACTCCTCGATGCCTTCACTTACAATTTTCAAACTCTGACACCGCCAAGCGACTACTGACCTCAGTACGTGATATCAATTTCAGCTCGATACCATCTTACTGTCCCAGGCAAAAACGCACTCAAAGACGCAAATGCAAACCGAAAAGAAAAACCGATTACACAAACTCACGCAAAAGCTACTTCTTCGTCACATGTAATTACAAATTAACCACTTTCCGATACTCTCCTTTCATTCTACTGTGGAAACTAGTATTTTTTTACGTCGCCACACGGTCCTATATCAAAGCAAACTACGCTCACTGGGCCAGGCGGCGCGGCGCGGCGCGTCTCTGCTCTTCGTGTTTCAAATCATGCTGCATAAACGTCCGTAACTCCTCGATGCCTTCACTTACAATTTTCAAACTCTGACACCGCCAAGCGACTACTGACCTCAGTACGTGATATCAATTTCAGCTCGATACCATCTTACTGTCCCAGGCAAAAACGCACTCAAAGACGCAAATGCAAACCGAAAAGAAAAACCGATTACACAAACTCACGCAAAAGCTACTTCTTCGTCACATGTAATTACAAATTAACCACTTTCCGATACTCTCCTTTCATTCTACTGTGGAAACTAGTATTTTTTTACGTCGCCACACGGTCCTATATCAAAGCAAACTACGCTCACTGGGCCAGGCGGCGCGGCGCGGCGCGGCGCGTCTCTGCTCTTCGTGTTTCAAATCATGCTGCATAAACGTCCGTAACTCCTCGATGCCTTCACTTACAATTTTCAAACTCTGACACCGCCAAGCGACTACTGACCTCAGTACGTGATATCAATTTCAGCTCGATACCATCTTACTGTCCCAGGCAAAAACGCACTCAAAGACGCAAATGCAAACCGAAAAGAAAAACCGATTACACAAACTCACGCAAAAGCTACTTCTTCGTCACATGTAATTACAAATTAACCACTTTCCGATACTCTCCTTTCATTCTACTGTGGAAACTAGTATTTTTTTACGTCGCCACACGGTCCTATATCAAAGCAAACTACGCTCACTGGGCCAGGCGGCGCGGCGCGGCGCGTCTCTGCTCTTCGTGTTTCAAATCATGCTGCATAAACGTCCGTAACTCCTCGATGCCTTCACTTACAATTTTCAAACTCTGACACCGCCAAGCGACTACTGACCTCAGTACGTGATATCAATTTCAGCTCGATACCATCTTACTGTCCCAGGCAAAAACGCACTCAAAGACGCAAATGCAAACCGAAAAGAAAAACCGATTACACAAACTCACGCAAAAGCTACTTCTTCGTCACATGTAATTACAAATTAACCACTTTCCGATACTCTCCTTTCATTCTACTGTGGAAACTAGTATTTTTTTACGTCGCCACACGGTCCTATATCAAAGCAAACTACGCTCACTGGGCCAGGCGGCGCGGCGCGGCGCGGCGCGTCTCTGCTCTTCGTGTTTCAAATCATGCTGCATAAACGTCCGTAACTCCTCGATGCCTTCACTTACAATTTTCAAACTCTGACACCGCCAAGCGACTACTGACCTCAGTACGTGATATCAATTTCAGCTCGATACCATCTTACTGTCCCAGGCAAAAACGCACTCAAAGACGCAAATGCAAACCGAAAAGAAAAACCGATTACACAAACTCACGCAAAAGCTACTTCTTCGTCACATGTAATTACAAATTAACCACTTTCCGATACTCTCCTTTCATTCTACTGTGGAAACTAGTATTTTTTTACGTCGCCACACGGTCCTATATCAAAGCAAACTACGCTCACTGGGTCAGGCGGCGCGGCGCGGCGCGTCTCTGCTCTTCGTGTTTCAAATCATGCTGCATAAACGTCCGTAACTCCTCGATGCCTTCACTTACAATTTTCAAACTCTGACACCGCCAAGCGACTACTGACCTCAGTACGTGATATCAATTTCAGCTCGATACCATCTTACTGTCCCAGGCAAAAACGCACTCAAAGACGCAAATGCAAACCGAAAAGAAAAACCGATTACACAAACTCACGCAAAAGCTACTTCTTCGTCACATGTAATTACAAATTAACCACTTTCCGATACTCTCCTTTCATTCTACTGTGGAAACTAGTATTTTTTTACGTCGCCACACGGTCCTATATCAAAGCAAACTACGCTCACTGGGCCAGGCGGCGCGGCGCGGCGCGGCGCGTCTCTGCTCTTCGTGTTTCAAATCATGCTGCATAAACGTCCGTAACTCCTCGATGCCTTCACTTACAATTTTCAAACTCTGACACCGCCAAGCGACTACTGACCTCAGTACGTGATATCAATTTCAGCTCGATACCATCTTACTGTCCCAGGCAAAAACGCACTCAAAGACGCAAATGCAAACCGAAAAGAAAAACCGATTACACAAACTCACGCAAAAGCTACTTCTTCGTCACATGTAATTACAAATTAACCACTTTCCGATACTCTCCTTTCATTCTACTGTGGAAACTAGTATTTTTTTACGTCGCCACACGGTCCTATATCAAAGCAAACTACGCTCACTGGGCCAGGCGGCGCGGCGCGGCGCGTCTCTGCTCTTCGTGTTTCAAATCATGCTGCATAAACGTCCGTAACTCCTCGATGCCTTCACTTACAATTTTCAAACTCTGACACCGCCAAGCGACTACTGACCTCAGTACGTGATATCAATTTCAGCTCGATACCATCTTACTGTCCCAGGCAAAAACGCACTCAAAGACGCAAATGCAAACCGAAAAGAAAAACCGATTACACAAACTCACGCAAAAGCTACTTCTTCGTCACATGTAATTACAAATTAACCACTTTCCGATACTCTCCTTTCATTCTACTGTGGAAACTAGTATTTTTTTACGTCGCCACACGGTCCTATATCAAAGCAAACTACGCTCACTGGGCCAGGCGGCGCGGCGCGGCGCGGCGCGTCTCTGCTCTTCGTGTTTCAAATCATGCTGCATAAACGTCCGTAACTCCTCGATGCCTTCACTTACAATTTTCAAACTCTGACACCGCCAAGCGACTACTGACCTCAGTACGTGATATCAATTTCAGCTCGATACCATCTTACTGTCCCAGGCAAAAACGCACTCAAAGACGCAAATGCAAACTGAAAAGAAAAACCGATTACACAAACTCACGCAAAAGCTACTTCTTCGTCACATGTAATTACAAATTAACCACTTTCCGATACTCTCCTTTCATTCTACTGTGGAAACTAGTATTTTTTTACGTCGCCACACGGTCCTATATCAAAGCAAACTACGCTCACTGGGCCAGGCGGCGCGGCGCGGCGCGTCTCTGCTCTTCGTGTTTCAAATCATGCTGCATAAACGTCCGTAACTCCTCGATGCCTTCACTTACAATTTTCAAACTCTGACACCGCCAAGCGACTACTGACCTCAGTACGTGATATCAATTTCAGCTCGATACCATCTTACTGTCCCAGGCAAAAACGCACTCAAAGACGCAAATGCAAACCGAAAAGAAAAACCGATTACACAAACTCACGCAAAAGCTACTTCTTCGTCACATGTAATTACAAATTAACCACTTTCCGATACTCTCCTTTCATTCTACTGTGGAAACTAGTATTTTTTTACGTCGCCACACGGTCCTATATCAAAGCAAACTACGCTCACTGGGCCAGGCGGCGCGGCGCGGCGCGGCGCGTCTCTGCTCTTCGTGTTTCAAATCATGCTGCATAAACGTCCGTAACTCCTCGATGCCTTCACTTACAATTTTCAAACTCTGACACCGCCAAGCGACTACTGACCTCAGTACGTGATATCAATTTCAGCTCGATACCATCTTACTGTCCCAGGCAAAAACGCACTCAAAGACGCAAATGCAAACCGAAAAGAAAAACCGATTACACAAACTCACGCAAAAGCTACTTCTTCGTCACATGTAATTACAAATTAACCACTTTCCGATACTCTCCTTTCATTCTACTGTGGAAACTAGTATTTTTTTACGTCGCCACACGGTCCTATATCAAAGCAAACTACGCTCACTGGGCCAGGCAGCGCGGCGCGGCGCGTCTCTGCTCTTCGTGTTTCAAATCATGCTGCATAAACGTCCGTAACTCCTCGATGCCTTCACTTACAATTTTCAAACTCTGACACCGCCAAGCGACTACTGACCTCAGTACGTGATATCAATTTCAGCTCGATACCATCTTACTGTCCCAGGCAAAAACGCACTCAAAGACGCAAATGCAAACCGAAAAGAAAAACCGATTACACAAACTCACGCAAAAGCTACTTCTTCGTCACATGTAATTACAAATTAACCACTTTCCGATACTCTCCTTTCATTCTACTGTGGAAACTAGTATTTTTTTACGTCGCCACACGGTCCTATATCAAAGCAAACTACGCTCACTGGGCCAGGCGGCGCGGCGCGGCGCGGCGCGTCTCTGCTCTTCGTGTTTCAAATCATGCTGCATAAACGTCCGTAACTCCTCGATGCCTTCACTTACAATTTTCAAACTCTGACACCGCCAAGCGACTACTGACCTCAGTACGTGATATCAATTTCAGCTCGATACCATCTTACTGTCCCAGGCAAAAACGCACTCAAAGACGCAAATGCAAACCGAAAAGAAAAACCGATTACACAAACTCACGCAAAAGCTACTTCTTCGTCACATGTAATTACAAATTAACCACTTTCCGATACTCTCCTTTCATTCTACTGTGGAAACTAGTATTTTTTTACGTCGCCACACGGTCCTATATCAAAGCAAACTACGCTCACTGGGCCAGGCGGCGCGGCGCGGCGCGTCTCTGCTCTTCGTGTTTCAAATCATGCTGCATAAACGTCCGTAACTCCTCGATGCCTTCACTTACAATTTTCAAACTCTGACACCGCCAAGCGACTACTGACCTCAGTACGTGATATCAATTTCAGCTCGATACCATCTTACTGTCCCAGGCAAAAACGCACTCAAAGACGCAAATGCAAACCGAAAAGAAAAACCGATTACACAAACTCACGCAAAAGCTACTTCTTCGTCACATGTAATTACAAATTAACCACTTTCCGATACTCTCCTTTCATTCTACTGTGGAAACTAGTATTTTTTTACGTCGCCACACGGTCCTATATCAAAGCAAACTACGCTCACTGGGCCAGGCGGCGCGGCGCGGCGCGGCGCGTCTCTGCTCTTCGTGTTTCAAATCATGCTGCATAAACGTCCGTAACTCCTCGATGCCTTCACTTACAATTTTCCAACTCTGACACCGCCAAGCGACTACTGACCTCAGTACGTGATATCAATTTCAGCTCGATACCATCTTACTGTCCCAGGCAAAAACGCACTCAAAGACGCAAATGCAAACCGAAAAGAAAAACCGATTACACAAACTCACGCAAAAGCTACTTCTTCGTCACATGTAATTACAAATTAACCACTTTCCGATACTCTCCTTTCATTCTACTGTGGAAACTAGTATTTTTTTACGTCGCCACACGGTCCTATATCAAAGCAAACTACGCTCACTGGACCAGGCGGCGCGGCGCGGCGCGGCGCGTCTCTGCTCTTCGTGTTTCAAATCATGCTGCATAAACGTCCGTAACTCCTCGATGCCTTCACTTACAATTTTCAAACTCTGACACCGCCAAGCGACTACTGACCTCAGTACGTGATATCAATTTCAGCTCGATACCATCTTACTGTCCCAGGCAAAAACGCACTCAAAGACGCAAATGCAAACCGAAAAGAAAAACCGATTACACAAACTCACGCAAAAGCTACTTCTTCGTCACATGTAATTACAAATTAACCACTTTCCGATACTCTCCTTTCATTCTACTGTGGAAACTAGTATTTTTTTACGTCGCCACACGGTCCTATATCAAAGCAAACTACGCTCACTGGGCCAGGCGGCGCGGCGCGGCGCGGCGCGGCGCGGCGCGTCTCTGCTCTTCGTGTTTCAAATCATGCTGCATAAACGTCCGTAACTCCTCGATGCCTTCACTTACAATTTTCAAACTCTGACACCGCCAAGCGACTACTGACCTCAGTACGTGATATCAATTTCAGCTCGATACCATCTTACTGTCCCAGGCAAAAACGCACTCAAAGACGCAAATGCAAACCGAAAAGAAAAACCGATTACACAAACTCACGCAAAAGCTACTTCTTCGTCACATGTAATTACAAATTAACCACTTTCCGATACTCTCCTTTCATTCTACTGTGGAAACTAGTATTTTTTTACGTCGCCACACGGTCCTATATCAAAGCAAACTACGCTCACTGGGCCAGGCGGCGCGGCGCGGCGCGGCGCGTCTCTGCTCTTCGTGTTTCAAATCATGCTGCATAAACGTCCGTAACTCCTCGATGCCTTCACTTACAATTTTCAAACTCTGACACCGCCAAGCGACTACTGACCTCAGTACGTGATATCAATTTCAGCTCGATACCATCTTACTGTCCCAGGCAAAAACGCACTCAAAGACGCAAATGCAAACCGAAAAGAAAAACCGATTACACAAACTCACGCAAAAGCTACTTCTTCGTCACATGTAATTACAAATTAACCACTTTCCGATACTCTCCTTTCATTCTACTGTGGAAACTAGTATTTTTTTACGTCGCCACACGGTCCTATATCAAAGCAAACTACGCTCACTGGGCCAGGCGGCGCGGCGCGGCGCGTCTCTGCTCTTCGTGTTTCAAATCATGCTGCATAAACGTCCGTAACTCCTCGATGCCTTCACTTACAATTTTCAAACTCTGACACCGCCAAGCGACTACTGACCTCAGTACGTGATATCAATTTCAGCTCGATACCATCTTACTGTCCCAGGCAAAAACGCACTCAAAGACGCAAATGCAAACCGAAAAGAAAAACCGATTACACAAACTCACGCAAAAGCTACTTCTTCGTCACATGTAATTACAAATTAACCACTTTCCGATACTCTCCTTTCATTCTACTGTGGAAACTAGTATTTTTTTACGTCGCCACACGGTCCTATATCAAAGCAAACTACGCTCACTGGGCCAGGCGGCGCGGCGCGGCGCGGCGCGTCTCTGCTCTTCGTGTTTCAAATCATGCTGCATAAACGTCCGTAACTCCTCGATGCCTTCACTTACAATTTTCAAACTCTGACACCGCCAAGCGACTACTGACCTCAGTACGTGATATCAATTTCAGCTCGATACCATCTTACTGTCCCAGGCAAAAACGCACTCAAAGACGCAAATGCAAACCGAAAAGAAAAACCGATTACACAAACTCACGCAAAAGCTACTTCTTCGTCACATGTAATTACAAATTAACCACTTTCCGATACTCTCCTTTCATTCTACTGTGGAAACTAGTATTTTTTTACGTCGCCACACGGTCCTATATCAAAGCAAACTACGCTCACTGGGCCAGGCGGCGCGGCGCGGCGCGTCTCTGCTCTTCGTGTTTCAAATCATGCTGCATAAACGTCCGTAACTCCTCGATGCCTTCACTTACAATTTTCAAACTCTGACACCGCCAAGCGACTACTGACCTCAGTACGTGATATCAATTTCAGCTCGATACCATCTTACTGTCCCAGGCAAAAACGCACTCAAAGACGCAAATGCAAACCGAAAAGAAAAACCGATTACACAAACTCACGCAAAAGCTACTTCTTCGTCACATGTAATTACAAAATTAACCACTTTCCGATACTCTCCTTTCATTCTACTGTGGAAACTAGTATTTTTTTACGTCGCCACACGGTCCTATATCAAAGCAAACTACGCTCACTGGGCCAGGCGGCGCGGCGCGGCGCGTCTCTGCTCTTCGTGTTTCAGATCATGCTGCATAAACGTCCGTAACTCCTCGATGCCTTCACTTACAATTTTCAAACTCTGACACCGCCAAGCGACTACTGACCTCAGTACGTGATATCAATTTCAGCTCGATACCATCTTACTGTCCCAGGCAAAAACGCACTCAAAGACGCAAATGCAAACCGAAAAGAAAAACCGATTACACAAACTCACGCAAAAGCTACTTCTTCGTCACATGTAATTACAAATTAACCACTTTCCGATACTCTCCTTTCATTCTACTGTGGAAACTAGTATTTTTTTACGTCGCCACACGGTCCTATATCAAAGCAAACTACGCTCACTGGGCCAGGCGGCGCGGCGCGGCGCGTCTCTGCTCTTCGTGTTTCAAATCATGCTGCATAAACGTCCGTAACTCCTCGATGCCTTCACTTACAATTTTCAAACTCTGACACCGCCAAGCGACTACTGACCTCAGTACGTGATATCAATTTCAGCTCGATACCATCTTACTGTCCCAGGCAAAAACGCACTCAAAGACGCAAATGCAAACCGAAAAGAAAAACCGATTACACAAACTCACGCAAAAGCTACTTCTTCGTCACATGTAATTACAAATTAACCACTTTCCGATACTCTCCTTTCATTCTACTGTGGAAACTAGTATTTTTTTACGTCGCCACACGGTCCTATATCAAAGCAAACTACGCTCACTGGGCCAGGCGGCGCGGCGCGGCGCGTCTCTGCTCTTCGTGTTTCAAATCATGCTGCATAAACGTCCGTAACTCCTCGATGCCTTCACTTACAATTTTCAAACTCTGACACCGCCAAGCGACTACTGACCTCAGTACGTGATATCAATTTCAGCTCGATACCATCTTACTGTCCCAGGCAAAAACGCACTCAAAGACGCAAATGCAAACCGAAAAGAAAAACCGATTACACAAACTCACGCAAAAGCTACTTCTTCGTCACATGTAATTACAAATTAACCACTTTCCGATACTCTCCTTTCATTCTACTGTGGAAACTAGTATTTTTTTACGTCGCCACACGGTCCTATATCAAAGCAAACTACGCTCACTGGGCCAGGCGGCGCGGCGCGGCGCGGCGCGTCTCTGCTCTTCGTGTTTCAAATCATGCTGCATAAACGTCCGTAACTCCTCGATGCCTTCACTTACAATTTTCAAACTCTGACACCGCCAAGCGACTACTGACCTCAGTACGTGATATCAATTTCAGCTCGATACCATCTTACTGTCCCAGGCAAAAACGCACTCAAAGACGCAAATGCAAACCGAAAAGAAAAACCGATTACACAAACTCACGCAAAAGCTACTTCTTCGTCACATGTAATTACAAATTAACCACTTTCCGATACTCTCCTTTCATTCTACTGTGGAAACTAGTATTTTTTTACGTCGCCACACGGTCCTATATCAAAGCAAACTACGCTCACTGGGCCAGGCGGCGCGGCGCGGCGCGGCGCGTCTCTGCTCTTCGTGTTTCAAATCATGCTGCATAAACGTCCGTAACTCCTCGATGCCTTCACTTACAATTTTCAAACTCTGACACCGCCAAGCGACTACTGACCTCAGTACGTGATATCAATTTCAGCTCGATACCATCTTACTGTCCCAGGCAAAAACGCACTCAAAGACGCAAATGCAAACCGAAAAGAAAAACCGATTACACAAACTCACGCAAAAGCTACTTCTTCGTCACATGTAATTACAAATTAACCACTTTCCGATACTCTCCTTTCATTCTACTGTGGAAACTAGTATTTTTTTACGTCGCCACACGGTCCTATATCAAAGCAAACTACGCTCACTGGGCCAGGCGGCGCGGCGCGGCGCGTCTCTGCTCTTCGTGTTTCAAATCATGCTGCATAAACGTCCGTAACTCCTCGATGCCTTCACTTACAATTTTCAAACTCTGACACCGCCAAGCGACTACTGACCTCAGTACGTGATATCAATTTCAGCTCGATACCATCTTACTGTCCCAGGCAAAAATGCACTCAAAGACGCAAATGCAAACCGAAAAGAAAAACCGATTACACAAACTCACGCAAAAGCTACTTCTTCGTCACATGTAATTACAAATTAACCACTTTCCGATACTCTCCTTTCATTCTACTGTGGAAACTAGTATTTTTTTACGTCGCCACACGGTCCTATATCAAAGCAAACTACGCTCACTGGGCCAGGCGGCGCGGCGCGGCGCGGCGCGTCTCTGCTCTTCGTGTTTCAAATCATGCTGCATAAACGTCCGTAACTCCTCGATGCCTTCACTTACAATTTTCAAACTCTGACACCGCCAAGCGACTACTGACCTCAGTACGTGATATCAATTTCAGCTCGATACCATCTTACTGTCCCAGGCAAAAACGCACTCAAAGACGCAAATGCAAACCGAAAAGAAAAACCGATTACACAAACTCACGCAAAAGCTACTTCTTCGTCACATGTAATTACAAATTAACCACTTTCCGATACTCTCCTTTCATTCTACTGTGGAAACTAGTATTTTTTTACGTCGCCACACGGTCCTATATCAAAGCAAACTACGCTCACTGGGCCAGGCGGCGCGGCGCGGCGCGTCTCTGCTCTTCGTGTTTCAAATCATGCTGCATAAACGTCCGTAACTCCTCGATGCCTTCACTTACAATTTTCAAACTCTGACACCGCCAAGCGACTACTGACCTCAGTACGTGATATCAATTTCAGCTCGATACCATCTTACTGTCCCAGGCAAAAACGCACTCAAAGACGCAAATGCAAACCGAAAAGAAAAACCGATTACACAAACTCACGCAAAAGCTACTTCTTCGTCACATGTAATTACAAATTAACCACTTTCCGATACTCTCCTTTCATTCTACTGTGGAAACTAGTATTTTTTTACGTCGCCACACGGTCCTATATCAAAGCAAACTACGCTCACTGGGCCAGGCGGCGCGGCGCGGCGCGTCTCTGCTCTTCGTGTTTCAAATCATGCTGCATAAACGTCCGTAACTCCTCGATGCCTTCACTTACAATTTTCAAACTCTGACACCGCCAAGCGACTACTGACCTCAGTACGTGATATCAATTTCAGCTCGATACCATCTTACTGTCCCAGGCAAAAACGCACTCAAAGACGCAAATGCAAACCGAAAAGAAAAACCGATTACACAAACTCACGCAAAAGCTACTTCTTCGTCACATGTAATTACAAATTAACCACTTTCCGATACTCTCCTTTCATTCTACTGTGGAAACTAGTATTTTTTTACGTCGCCACACGGTCCTATATCAAAGCAAACTACGCTCACTGGGCCAGGCGGCGCGGCGCGGCGCGGCGCGTCTCTGCTCTTCGTGTTTCAAATCATGCTGCATAAACGTCCGTAACTCCTCGATGCCTTCACTTACAATTTTCAAACTCTGACACCGCCAAGCGACTACTGACCTCAGTACGTGATATCAATTTCAGCTCGATACCATCTTACTGTCCCAGGCAAAAACGCACTCAAAGACGCAAATGCAAACCGAAAAGAAAAACCGATTACACAAACTCACGCAAAAGCTACTTCTTCGTCACATGTAATTACAAATTAACCACTTTCCGATACTCTCCTTTCATTCTACTGTGGAAACTAGTATTTTTTTACGTCGCCACACGGTCCTATATCAAAGCAAACTACGCTCACTGGGCCAGGCGGCGCGGCGCGGCGCGTCTCTGCTCTTCGTGTTTCAAATCATGCTGCATAAACGTCCGTAACTCCTCGATGCCTTCACTTACAATTTTCAAACTCTGACACCGCCAAGCGACTACTGACCTCAGTACGTGATATCAATTTCAGCTCGATACCATCTTACTGTCCCAGGCAAAAACGCACTCAAAGACGCAAATGCAAACCGAAAAGAAAAACCGATTACACAAACTCACGCAAAAGCTACTTCTTCGTCACATGTAATTACAAATTAACCACTTTCCGATACTCTCCTTTCATTCTACTGTGGAAACTAGTATTTTTTTACGTCGCCACACGGTCCTATATCAAAGCAAACTACGCTCACTGGGCCAGGCGGCGCGGCGCGGCGCGGCGCGTCTCTGCTCTTCGTGTTTCAAATCATGCTGCATAAACGTCCGTAACTCCTCGATGCCTTCACTTACAATTTTCAAACTCTGACACCGCCAAGCGACTACTGACCTCAGTACGTGATATCAATTTCAGCTCGATACCATCTTACTGTCCCAGGCAAAAACGCACTCAAAGACGCAAATGCAAACCGAAAAGAAAAACCGATTACACAAACTCACGCAAAAGCTACTTCTTCGTCACATGTAATTACAAATTAACCACTTTCCGATACTCTCCTTTCATTCTACTGTGGAAACTAGTATTTTTTTACGTCGCCACACGGTCCTATATCAAAGCAAACTACGCTCACTGGGCCAGGCGGCGCGGCGCGGCGCGGCGCGTCTCTGCTCTTCGTGTTTCAAATCATGCTGCATAAACGTCCGTAACTCCTCGATGCCTTCACTTACAATTTTCAAACTCTGACACCGCCAAGCGACTACTGACCTCAGTACGTGATATCAATTTCAGCTCGATACCATCTTACTGTCCCAGGCAAAAACGCACTCAAAGACGCAAATGCAAACCGAAAAGAAAAACCGATTACACAAACTCACGCAAAAGCTACTTCTTCGTCACATGTAATTACAAATTAACCACTTTCCGATACTCTCCTTTCATTCTACTGTGGAAACTAGTATTTTTTTACGTCGCCACACGGTCCTATATCAAAGCAAACTACGCTCACTGGGCCAGGCGGCGCGGCGCGGCGCGTCTCTGCTCTTCGTGTTTCAAATCATGCTGCATAAACGTCCGTAACTCCTCGATGCCTTCACTTACAATTTTCAAACTCTGACACCGCCAAGCGACTACTGACCTCAGTACGTGATATCAATTTCAGCTCGATACCATCTTACTGTCCCAGGCAAAAACGCACTCAAAGACGCAAATGCAAACCGAAAAGAAAAACCGATTACACAAACTCACGCAAAAGCTACTTCTTCGTCACATGTAATTACAAATTAACCACTTTCCGATACTCTCCTTTCATTCTACTGTGGAAACTAGTATTTTTTTACGTCGCCACACGGTCCTATATCAAAGCAAACTACGCTCACTGGGCCAGGCGGCGCGGCGCGGCGCGGCGCGTCTCTGCTCTTCGTGTTTCAAATCATGCTGCATAAACGTCCGTAACTCCTCGATGCCTTCACTTACAATTTTCAAACTCTGACACCGCCAAGCGACTACTGACCTCAGTACGTGATATCAATTTCAGCTCGATACCATCTTACTGTCCCAGGCAAAAACGCACTCAAAGACGCAAATGCAAACCGAAAAGAAAAACCGATTACACAAACTCACGCAAAAGCTACTTCTTCGTCACATGTAATTACAAATTAACCACTTTCCGATACTCTCCTTTCATTCTACTGTGGAAACTAGTATTTTTTTACGTCGCCACACGGTCCTATATCAAAGCAAACTACGCTCACTGGGCCAGGCGGCGCGGCGCGGCGCGGCGCGTCTCTGCTCTTCGTGTTTCAAATCATGCTGCATAAACGTCCGTAACTCCTCGATGCCTTCACTTACAATTTTCAAACTCTGACACCGCCAAGCGACTACTGACCTCAGTACGTGATATCAATTTCAGCTCGATACCATCTTACTGTCCCAGGCAAAAACGCACTCAAAGACGCAAATGCAAACCGAAAAGAAAAACCGATTACACAAACTCACGCAAAAGCTACTTCTTCGTCACATGTAATTACAAATTAACCACTTTCCGATACTCTCCTTTCATTCTACTGTGGAAACTAGTATTTTTTTACGTCGCCACACGGTCCTATATCAAAGCAAACTACGCTCACTGGGCCAGGCGGCGCGGCGCGGCGCGGCGCGTCTCTGCTCTTCGTGTTTCAAATCATGCTGCATAAACGTCCGTAACTCCTCGATGCCTTCACTTACAATTTTCAAACTCTGACACCGCCAAGCGACTACTGACCTCAGTACGTGATATCAATTTCAGCTCGATACCATCTTACTGTCCCAGGCAAAAACGCACTCAAAGACGCAAATGCAAACCGAAAAGAAAAACCGATTACACAAACTCACGCAAAAGCTACTTCTTCGTCACATGTAATTACAAATTAACCACTTTCCGATACTCTCCTTTCATTCTACTGTGGAAACTAGTATTTTTTTACGTCGCCACACGGTCCTATATCAAAGCAAACTACGCTCACTGGGCCAGGCGGCGCGGCGCGGCGCGGCGCGTCTCTGCTCTTCGTGTTTCAAATCATGCTGCATAAACGTCCGTAACTCCTCGATGCCTTCACTTACAATTTTCAAACTCTGACACCGCCAAGCGACTACTGACCTCAGTACGTGATATCAATTTCAGCTCGATACCATCTTACTGTCCCAGGCAAAAACGCACTCAAAGACGCAAATGCAAACCGAAAAGAAAAACCGATTACACAAACTCACGCAAAAGCTACTTCTTCGTCACATGTAATTACAAATTAACCACTTTCCGATACTCTCCTTTCATTCTACTGTGGAAACTAGTATTTTTTTACGTCGCCACACGGTCCTATATCAAAGCAAACTACGCTCACTGGGCCAGGCGGCGCGGCGCGGCGCGGCGCGTCTCTGCTCTTCGTGTTTCAAATCATGCTGCATAAACGTCCGTAACTCCTCGATGCCTTCACTTACAATTTTCAAACTCTGACACCGCCAAGCGACTACTGACCTCAGTACGTGATATCAATTTCAGCTCGATACCATCTTACTGTCCCAGGCAAAAACGCACTCAAAGACGCAAATGCAAACCGAAAAGAAAAACCGATTACACAAACTCACGCAAAAGCTACTTCTTCGTCACATGTAATTACAAATTAACCACTTTCCGATACTCTCCTTTCATTCTACTGTGGAAACTAGTATTTTTTTACGTCGCCACACGGTCCTATATCAAAGCAAACTACGCTCACTGGGCCAGGCGGCGCGGCGCGGCGCGGCGCGTCTCTGCTCTTCGTGTTTCAAATCATGCTGCATAAACGTCCGTAACTCCTCGATGCCTTCACTTACAATTTTCAAACTCTGACACCGCCAAGCGACTACTGACCTCAGTACGTGATATCAATTTCAGCTCGATACCATCTTACTGTCCCAGGCAAAAACGCACTCAAAGACGCAAATGCAAACCGAAAAGAAAAACCGATTACACAAACTCACGCAAAAGCTACTTCTTCGTCACATGTAATTACAAATTAACCACTTTCCGATACTCTCCTTTCATTCTACTGTGGAAACTAGTATTTTTTTACGTCGCCACACGGTCCTATATCAAAGCAAACTACGCTCACTGGGCCAGGCGGCGCGGCGCGGCGCGGCGCGTCTCTGCTCTTCGTGTTTCAAATCATGCTGCATAAACGTCCGTAACTCCTCGATGCCTTCACTTACAATTTTCAAACTCTGACACCGCCAAGCGACTACTGACCTCAGTACGTGATATCAATTTCAGCTCGATACCATCTTACTGTCCCAGGCAAAAACGCACTCAAAGACGCAAATGCAAACCGAAAAGAAAAACCGATTACACAAACTCACGCAAAAGCTACTTCTTCGTCACATGTAATTACAAATTAACCACTTTCCGATACTCTCCTTTCATTCTACTGTGGAAACTAGTATTTTTTTACGTCGCCACACGGTCCTATATCAAAGCAAACTACGCTCACTGGGCCAGGCGGCGCGGCGCGGCGCGGCGCGTCTCTGCTCTTCGTGTTTCAAATCATGCTGCATAAACGTCCGTAACTCCTCGATGCCTTCACTTACAATTTTCAAACTCTGACACCGCCAAGCGACTACTGACCTCAGTACGTGATATCAATTTCAGCTCGATACCATCTTACTGTCCCAGGCAAAAACGCACTCAAAGACGCAAATGCAAACCGAAAAGAAAAACCGATTACACAAACTCACGCAAAAGCTACTTCTTCGTCACATGTAATTACAAATTAACCACTTTCCGATACTCTCCTTTCATTCTACTGTGGAAACTAGTATTTTTTTACGTCGCCACACGGTCCTATATCAAAGCAAACTACGCTCACTGGGCCAGGCGGCGCGGCGCGGCGCGGCGCGTCTCTGCTCTTCGTGTTTCAAATCATGCTGCATAAACGTCCGTAACTCCTCGATGCCTTCACTTGCAATTTTCAAACTCTGACACCGCCAAGCGACTACTGACCTCAGTACGTGATATCAATTTCAGCTCGATACCATCTTACTGTCCCAGGCAAAAACGCACTCAAAGACGCAAATGCAAACCGAAAAGAAAAACCGATTACACAAACTCACGCAAAAGCTACTTCTTCGTCACATGTAATTACAAATTAACCACTTTCCGATACTCTCCTTTCATTCTACTGTGGAAACTAGTATTTTTTTACGTCGCCACACGGTCCTATATCAAAGCAAACTACGCTCACTGGGCCAGGCGGCGCGGCGCGGCGCGGCGCGTCTCTGCTCTTCGTGTTTCAAATCATGCTGCATAAACGTCCGTAACTCCTCGATGCCTTCACTTACAATTTTCAAACTCTGACACCGCCAAGCGACTACTGACCTCAGTACGTGATATCAATTTCAGCTCGATACCATCTTACTGTCTCAGGCAAAAACGCACTCAAAGACGCAAATGCAAACCGAAAAGAAAAACCGATTACACAAACTCACGCAAAAGCTACTTCTTCGTCACATGTAATTACAAATTAACCACTTTCCGATACTCGCCTTTCATTCTACTGTGGAAACTAGTATTTTTTTACGTCGCCACACGGTCCTATATCAAAGCAAACTACGCTCACTGGGCCAGGCGGCGCGGCGCGGCGCGGCGCGTCTCTGCTCTTCGTGTTTCAAATCATGCTGCATAAACGTCCGTAACTCCTCGATGCCTTCACTTACAATTTTCAAACTCTGACACCGCCAAGCGACTACTGACCTCAGTACGTGATATCAATTTCAGCTCGATACCATCTTACTGTCCCAGGCAAAAACGCACTCAAAGACGCAAATGCAAACCGAAAAGAAAAACCGATTACACAAACTCACGCAAAAGCTACTTCTTCGTCACATGTAATTACAAATTAACCACTTTCCGATACTCTCCTTTCATTCTACTGTGGAAACTAGTATTTTTTTACGTCGCCACACGGTCCTATATCAAAGCAAACTACGCTCACTGGGCCAGGCGGCGCGGCGCGGCGCGGCGCGTCTCTGCTCTTCGTGTTTCAAATCATGCTGCATAAACGTCCGTAACTCCTCGATGCCTTCACTTACAATTTTCAAACTCTGACACCGCCAAGCGACTACTGACCTCAGTACGTGATATCAATTTCAGCTCGATACCATCTTACTGTCCCAGGCAAAAACGCACTCAAAGACGCAAATGCAAACCGAAAAGAAAAACCGATTACACAAACTCACGCAAAAGCTACTTCTTCGTCACATGTAATTACAAATTAACCACTTTCCGATACTCTCCTTTCATTCTACTGTGGAAACTAGTATTTTTTTACGTCGCCACACGGTCCTATATCAAAGCAAACTACGCTCACTGGGCCAGGCGGCGCGGCGCGGCGCGTCTCTGCTCTTCGTGTTTCAAATCATGCTGCATAAACGTCCGTAACTCCTCGATGCCTTCACTTACAATTTTCAAACTCTGACACCGCCAAGCGACTACTGACCTCAGTACGTGATATCAATTTCAGCTCGATACCATCTTACTGTCCCAGGCAAAAACGCACTCAAAGACGCAAATGCAAACCGAAAAGAAAAACCGATTACACAAACTCACGCAAAAGCTACTTCTTCGTCACATGTAATTACAAATTAACCACTTTCCGATACTCTCCTTTCATTCTACTGTGGAAACTAGTATTTTTTTACGTCGCCACACGGTCCTATATCAAAGCAAACTACGCTCACTGGGCCAGGCGGCGCGGCGCGGCGCGTCTCTGCTCTTCGTGTTTCAAATCATGCTGCATAAACGTCCGTAACTCCTCGATGCCTTCACTTACAATTTTCAAACTCTGACACCGCCAAGCGACTACTGACCTCAGTACGTGATATCAATTTCAGCTCGATACCATCTTACTGTCCCAGGCAAAAACGCACTCAAAGACGCAAATGCAAACCGAAAAGAAAAACCGATTACACAAACTCACGCAAAAGCTACTTCTTCGTCACATGTAATTACAAATTAACCACTTTCCGATACTCTCCTTTCATTCTACTGTGGAAACTAGTATTTTTTTACGTCGCCACACGGTCCTATATCAAAGCAAACTACGCTCACTGGGCCAGGCGGCGCGGCGCGGCGCGTCTCTGCTCTTCGTGTTTCAAATCATGCTGCATAAACGTCCGTAACTCCTCGATGCCTTCACTTACAATTTTCAAACTCTGACACCGCCAAGCGACTACTGACCTCAGTACGTGATATCAATTTCAGCTCGATACCATCTTACTGTCCCAGGCAAAAACGCACTCAAAGACGCAAATGCAAACCGAAAAGAAAAACCGATTACACAAACTCACGCAAAAGCTACTTCTTCGTCACATGTAATTACAAATTAACCACTTTCCGATACTCTCCTTTCATTCTACTGTGGAAACTAGTATTTTTTTACGTCGCCACACGGTCCTATATCAAAGCAAACTACGCTCACTGGGCCAGGCGGCGCGGCGCGGCGCGTCTCTGCTCTTCGTGTTTCAAATCATGCTGCATAAACGTCCGTAACTCCTCGATGCCTTCACTTACAATTTTCAAACTCTGACACCGCCAAGCGACTACTGACCTCAGTACGTGATATCAATTTCAGCTCGATACCATCTTACTGTCCCAGGCAAAAACGCACTCAAAGACGCAAATGCAAACCGAAAAGAAAAACCGATTACACAAACTCACGCAAAAGCTACTTCTTCGTCACATGTAATTACAAATTAACCACTTTCCGATACTCTCCTTTCATTCTACTGTGGAAACTAGTATTTTTTTACGTCGCCACACGGTCCTATATCAAAGCAAACTACGCTCACTGGGCCAGGCGGCGCGGCGCGGCGCGGCGCGTCTCTGCTCTTCGTGTTTCAAATCATGCTGCATAAACGTCCGTAACTCCTCGATGCCTTCACTTACAATTTTCAAACTCTGACACCGCCAAGCGACTACTGACCTCAGTACGTGATATCAATTTCAGCTCGATACCATCTTACTGTCCCAGGCAAAAACGCACTCAAAGACGCAAATGCAAACCGAAAAGAAAAACCGATTACACAAACTCACGCAAAAGCTACTTCTTCGTCACATGTAATTACAAATTAACCACTTTCCGATACTCTCCTTTCATTCTACTGTGGAAACTAGTATTTTTTTACGTCGCCACACGGTCCTATATCAAAGCAAACTACGCTCACTGGGCCAGGCGGCGCGGCGCGGCGCGGCGCGTCTCTGCTCTTCGTGTTTCAAATCATGCTGCATAAACGTCCGTAACTCCTCGATGCCTTCACTTACAATTTTCAAACTCTGACACCGCCAAGCGACTACTGACCTCAGTACGTGATATCAATTTCAGCTCGATACCATCTTACTGTCCCAGGCAAAAACGCACTCAAAGACGCAAATGCAAACCGAAAAGAAAAACCGATTACACAAACTCACGCAAAAGCTACTTCTTCGTCACATGTAATTACAAATTAACCACTTTCCGATACTCTCCTTTCATTCTACTGTGGAAACTAGTATTTTTTTACGTCGCCACACGGTCCTATATCAAAGCAAACTACGCTCACTGGGCCAGGCGGCGCGGCGCGGCGCGGCGCGGCGCGTCTCTGCTCTTCGTGTTTCAAATCATGCTGCATAAACGTCCGTAACTCCTCGATGCCTTCACTTACAATTTTCAAACTCTGACACCGCCAAGCGACTACTGACCTCAGTACGTGATATCAATTTCAGCTCGATACCATCTTACTGTCCCAGGCAAAAACGCACTCAAAGACGCAAATGCAAACCGAAAAGAAAAACCGATTACACAAACTCACGCAAAAGCTACTTCTTCGTCACATGTAATTACAAATTAACCACTTTCCGATACTCTCCTTTCATTCTACTGTGGAAACTAGTATTTTTTTACGTCGCCACACGGTCCTATATCAAAGCAAACTACGCTCACTGGGCCAGGCGGCGCGGCGCGGCGCGTCTCTGCTCTTCGTGTTTCAAATCATGCTGCATAAACGTCCGTAACTCCTCGATGCCTTCACTTACAATTTTCAAACTCTGACACCGCCAAGCGACTACTGACCTCAGTACGTGATATCAATTTCAGCTCGATACCATCTTACTGTCCCAGGCAAAAACGCACTCAAAGACGCAAATGCAAACCGAAAAGAAAAACCGATTACACAAACTCACGCAAAAGCTACTTCTTCGTCACATGTAATTACAAATTAACCACTTTCCGATACTCTCCTTTCATTCTACTGTGGAAACTAGTATTTTTTTACGTCGCCACACGGTCCTATATCAAAGCAAACTACGCTCACTGGGCCAGGCGGCGCGGCGCGGCGCGGCGCGTCTCTGCTCTTCGTGTTTCAAATCATGCTGCATAAACGTCCGTAACTCCTCGATGCCTTCACTTACAATTTTCAAACTCTGACACCGCCAAGCGACTACTGACCTCAGTACGTGATATCAATTTCAGCTCGATACCATCTTACTGTCCCAGGCAAAAACGCACTCAAAGACGCAAATGCAAACCGAAAAGAAAAACCGATTACACAAACTCACGCAAAAGCTACTTCTTCGTCACATGTAATTACAAATTAACCACTTTCCGATACTCTCCTTTCATTCTACTGTGGAAACTAGTATTTTTTTACGTCGCCACACGGTCCTATATCAAAGCAAACTACGCTCACTGGGCCAGGCGGCGCGGCGCGGCGCGTCTCTGCTCTTCGTGTTTCAAATCATGCTGCATAAACGTCCGTAACTCCTCGATGCCTTCACTTACTATTTTCAAACTCTGACACCGCCAAGCGACTACTGACCTCAGTACGTGATATCAATTTCAGCTCGATACCATCTTACTGTCCCAGGCAAAAACGCACTCAAAGACGCAAATGCAAACCGAAAAGAAAAACCGATTACACAAACTCACGCAAAAGCTACTTCTTCGTCACATGTAATTACAAATTAACCACTTTCCGATACTCTCCTTTCATTCTACTGTGGAAACTAGTATTTTTTTACGTCGCCACACGGTCCTATATCAAAGCAAACTACGCTCACTGGGCCAGGCGGCGCGGCGCGGCGCGGCGCGTCTCTGCTCTTCGTGTTTCAAATCATGCTGCATAAACGTCCGTAACTCCTCGATGCCTTCACTTACAATTTTCAAACTCTGACACCGCCAAGCGACTACTGACCTCAGTACGTGATATCAATTTCAGCTCGATACCATCTTACTGTCCCAGGCAAAAACGCACTCAAAGACGCAAATGCAAACCGAAAAGAAAAACCGATTACACAAACTCACGCAAAAGCTACTTCTTCGTCACATGTAATTACAAATTAACCACTTTCTGATACTCTCCTTTCATTCTACTGTGGAAACTAGTATTTTTTTACGTCGCCACACGGTCCTATATCAAAGCAAACTACGCTCACTGGGCCAGGCGGCGCGGCGCGGCGCGTCTCTGCTCTTCGTGTTTCAAATCATGCTGCATAAACGTCCGTAACTCCTCGATGCCTTCACTTACAATTTTCAAACTCTGACACCGCCAAGCGACTACTGACCTCAGTACGTGATATCAATTTCAGCTCGATACCATCTTACTGTCCCAGGCAAAAACGCACTCAAAGACGCAAATGCAAACCGAAAAGAAAAACCGATTACACAAACTCACGCAAAAGCTACTTCTTCGTCACATGTAATTACAAATTAACCACTTTCCGATACTCTCCTTTCATTCTACTGTGGAAACTAGTATTTTTTTACGTCGCCACACGGTCCTATATCAAAGCAAACTACGCTCACTGGGCCAGGCGGCGCGGCGCGGCGCGGCGCGTCTCTGCTCTTCGTGTTTCAAATCATGCTGCATAAACGTCCGTAACTCCTCGATGCCTTCACTTACAATTTTCAAACTCTGACACCGCCAAGCGACTACTGACCTCAGTACGTGATATCAATTTCAGCTCGATACCATCTTACTGTCCCAGGCAAAAACGCACTCAAAGACGCAAATGCAAACCGAAAAGAAAAACCGATTACACAAACTCACGCAAAAGCTACTTCTTCGTCACATGTAATTACAAATTAACCACTTTCCGATACTCTCCTTTCATTCTACTGTGGAAACTAGTATTTTTTTACGTCGCCACACGGTCCTATATCAAAGCAAACTACGCTCACTGGGCCAGGCGGCGCGGCGCGGCGCGTCTCTGCTCTTCGTGTTTCAAATCATGCTGCATAAACGTCCGTAACTCCTCGATGCCTTCACTTACAATTTTCAAACTCTGACACCGCCAAGCGACTACTGACCTCAGTACGTGATATCAATTTCAGCTCGATACCATCTTACTGTCCCAGGCAAAAACGCACTCAAAGACGCAAATGCAAACCGAAAAGAAAAACCGATTACACAAACTCACGCAAAAGCTACTTCTTCGTCACATGTAATTACAAATTAACCACTTTCCGATACTCTCCTTTCATTCTACTGTGGAAACTAGTATTTTTTTACGTCGCCACACGGTCCTATATCAAAGCAAACTACGCTCACTGGGCCAGGCGGCGCGGCGCGGCGCGGCGCGTCTCTGCTCTTCGTGTTTCAAATCATGCTGCATAAACGTCCGTAACTCCTCGATGCCTTCACTTACAATTTTCAAACTCTGACACCGCCAAGCGACTACTGACCTCAGTACGTGACATCAATTTCAGCTCGATACCATCTTACTGTCCCAGGCAAAAACGCACTCAAAGACGCAAATGCAAACCGAAAAGAAAAACCGATTACACAAACTCACGCAAAAGCTACTTCTTCGTCACATGTAATTACAAATTAACCACTTTCCGATACTCTCCTTTCATTCTACTGTGGAAACTAGTATTTTTTTACGTCGCCACACGGTCCTATATCAAAGCAAACTACGCTCACTGGGCCAGGCGGCGCGGCGCGGCGCGTCTCTGCTCTTCGTGTTTCAAATCATGCTGCATAAACGTCCGTAACTCCTCGATGCCTTCACTTACAATTTTCAAACTCTGACACCGCCAAGCGACTACTGACCTCAGTACGTGATATCAATTTCAGCTCGATACCATCTTACTGTCCCAGGCAAAAACGCACTCAAAGACGCAAATGCAAACCGAAAAGAAAAACCGATTACACAAACTCACGCAAAAGCTACTTCTTCGTCACATGTAATTACAAATTAACCACTTTCCGATACTCTCCTTTCATTCTACTGTGGAAACTAGTATTTTTTTACGTCGCCACACGGTCCTATATCAAAGCAAACTACGCTCACTGGGCCAGGCGGCGCGGCGCGGCGCGTCTCTGCTCTTCGTGTTTCAAATCATGCTGCATAAACGTCCGTAACTCCTCGATGCCTTCACTTACAATTTTCAAACTCTGACACCGCCAAGCGACTACTGACCTCAGTACGTGATATCAATTTCAGCTCGATACCATCTTACTGTCCCAGGCAAAAACGCACTCAAAGACGCAAATGCAAACCGAAAAGAAAAACCGATTACACAAACTCACGCAAAAGCTACTTCTTCGTCACATGTAATTACAAATTAACCACTTTCCGATACTCTCCTTTCATTCTACTGTGGAAACTAGTATTTTTTTACGTCGCCACACGGTCCTATATCAAAGCAAACTACGCTCACTGGGCCAGGCGGCGCGGCGCGGCGCGTCTCTGCTCTTCGTGTTTCAAATCATGCTGCATAAACGTCCGTAACTCCTCGATGCCTTCACTTACAATTTTCAAACTCTGACACCGCCAAGCGACTACTGACCTCAGTACGTGATATCAATTTCAGCTCGATACCATCTTACTGTCCCAGGCAAAAACGCACTCAAAGACGCAAATGCAAACCGAAAAGAAAAACCGATTACACAAACTCACGCAAAAGCTACTTCTTCGTCACATGTAATTACAAATTAACCACTTTCCGATACTCTCCTTTCATTCTACTGTGGAAACTAGTATTTTTTTACGTCGCCACACGGTCCTATATCAAAGCAAACTACGCTCACTGGGCCAGGCGGCGCGGCGCGGCGCGGCGCGTCTCTGCTCTTCGTGTTTCAAATCATGCTGCATAAACGTCCGTAACTCCTCGATGCCTTCACTTACAATTTTCAAACTCTGACACCGCCAAGCGACTACTGACCTCAGTACGTGATATCAATTTCAGCTCGATACCATCTTACTGTCCCAGGCAAAAACGCACTCAAAGACGCAAATGCAAACCGAAAAGAAAAACCGATTACACAAACTCACGCAAAAGCTACTTCTTCGTCACATGTAATTACAAATTAACCACTTTCCGATACTCTCCTTTCATTCTACTGTGGAAACTAGTATTTTTTTACGTCGCCACACGGTCCTATATCAAAGCAAACTACGCTCACTGGGCCAGGCGGCGCGGCGCGGCGCGTCTCTGCTCTTCGTGTTTCAAATCATGCTGCATAAACGTCCGTAACTCCTCGATGCCTTCACTTACAATTTTCAAACTCTGACACCGCCAAGCGACTACTGACCTCAGTACGTGATATCAATTTCAGCTCGATACCATCTTACTGTCCCAGGCAAAAACGCACTCAAAGACGCAAATGCAAACCGAAAAGAAAAACCGATTACACAAACTCACGCAAAAGCTACTTCTTCGTCACATGTAATTACAAATTAACCACTTTCCGATACTCTCCTTTCATTCTACTGTGGAAACTAGTATTTTTTTACGTCGCCACACGGTCCTATATCAAAGCAAACTACGCTCACTGGGCCAGGCGGCGCGGCGCGGCGCGGCGCGTCTCTGCTCTTCGTGTTTCAAATCATGCTGCATAAACGTCCGTAACTCCTCGATGCCTTCACTTACAATTTTCAAACTCTGACACCGCCAAGCGACTACTGACCTCAGTACGTGATATCAATTTCAGCTCGATACCATCTTACTGTCCCAGGCAAAAACGCACTCAAAGACGCAAATGCAAACCGAAAAGAAAAACCGATTACACAAACTCACGCAAAAGCTACTTCTTCGTCACATGTAATTACAAATTAACCACTTTCCGATACTCTCCTTTCATTCTACTGTGGAAACTAGTATTTTTTTACGTCGCCACACGGTCCTATATCAAAGCAAACTACGCTCACTGGGCCAGGCGGCGCGGCGCGGCGCGGCGCGTCTCTGCTCTTCGTGTTTCAAATCATGCTGCATAAACGTCCGTAACTCCTCGATGCCTTCACTTACAATTTTCAAACTCTGACACCGCCAAGCGACTACTGACCTCAGTACGTGATATCAATTTCAGCTCGATACCATCTTACTGTCCCAGGCAAAAACGCACTCAAAGACGCAAATGCAAACCGAAAAGAAAAACCGATTACACAAACTCACGCAAAAGCTACTTCTTCGTCACATGTAATTACAAATTAACCACTTTCCGATACTCTCCTTTCATTCTACTGTGGAAACTAGTATTTTTTTACGTCGCCACACGGTCCTATATCAAAGCAAACTACGCTCACTGGGCCAGGCGGCGCGGCGCGGCGCGGCGCGTCTCTGCTCTTCGTGTTTCAAATCATGCTGCATAAACGTCCGTAACTCCTCGATGCCTTCACTTACAATTTTCAAACTCTGACACCGCCAAGCGACTACTGACCTCAGTACGTGATATCAATTTCAGCTCGATACCATCTTACTGTCCCAGGCAAAAACGCACTCAAAGACGCAAATGCAAACCGAAAAGAAAAACCGATTACACAAACTCACGCAAAAGCTACTTCTTCGTCACATGTAATTACAAATTAACCACTTTCCGATACTCTCCTTTCATTCTACTGTGGAAACTAGTATTTTTTTACGTCGCCACACGGTCCTATATCAAAGCAAACTACGCTCACTGGGCCAGGCGGCGCGGCGCGGCGCGGCGCGTCTCTGCTCTTCGTGTTTCAAATCATGCTGCATAAACGTCCGTAACTCCTCGATGCCTTCACTTACAATTTTCAAACTCTGACACCGCCAAGCGACTACTGACCTCAGTACGTGATATCAATTTCAGCTCGATACCATCTTACTGTCCCAGGCAAAAACGCACTCAAAGACGCAAATGCAAACCGAAAAGAAAAACCGATTACACAAACTCACGCAAAAGCTACTTCTTCGTCACATGTAATTACAAATTAACCACTTTCCGATACTCTCCTTTCATTCTACTGTGGAAACTAGTATTTTTTTACGTCGCCACACGGTCCTATATCAAAGCAAACTACGCTCACTGGGCCAGGCGGCGCGGCGCGGCGCGTCTCTGCTCTTCGTGTTTCAAATCATGCTGCATAAACGTCCGTAACTCCTCGATGCCTTCACTTACAATTTTCAAACTCTGACACCGCCAAGCGACTACTGACCTCAGTACGTGATATCAATTTCAGCTCGATACCATCTTACTGTCCCAGGCAAAAACGCACTCAAAGACGCAAATGCAAACCGAAAAGAAAAACCGATTACACAAACTCACGCAAAAGCTACTTCTTCGTCACATGTAATTACAAATTAACCACTTTCCGATACTCTCCTTTCATTCTACTGTGGAAACTAGTATTTTTTTACGTCGCCACACGGTCCTATATCAAAGCAAACTACGCTCACTGGGCCAGGCGGCGCGGCGCGGCGCGTCTCTGCTCTTCGTGTTTCAAATCATGCTGCATAAACGTCCGTAACTCCTCGATGCCTTCACTTACAATTTTCAAACTCTGACACCGCCAAGCGACTACTGACCTCAGTACGTGATATCAATTTCAGCTCGATACCATCTTACTGTCCCAGGCAAAAACGCACTCAAAGACGCAAATGCAAACCGAAAAGAAAAACCGATTACACAAACTCACGCAAAAGCTACTTCTTCGTCACATGTAATTACTAATTAACCACTTTCCGATACTCTCCTTTCATTCTACTGTGGAAACTAGTATTTTTTTACGTCGCCACACGGTCCTATATCAAAGCAAACTACGCTCACTGGGCCAGGCGGCGCGGCGCGGCGCGTCTCTGCTCTTCGTGTTTCAAATCATGCTGCATAAACGTCCGTAACTCCTCGATGCCTTCACTTACAATTTTCAAACTCTGACACCGCCAAGCGACTACTGACCTCAGTACGTGATATCAATTTCAGCTCGATACCATCTTACTGTCCCAGGCAAAAACGCACTCAAAGACGCAAATGCAAACCGAAAAGAAAAACCGATTACACAAACTCACGCAAAAGCTACTTCTTCGTCACATGTAATTACAAATTAACCACTTTCCGATACTCTCCTTTCATTCTACTGTGGAAACTAGTATTTTTTTACGTCGCCACACGGTCCTATATCAAAGCAAACTACGCTCACTGGGCCAGGCGGCGCGGCGCGGCGCGTCTCTGCTCTTCGTGTTTCAAATCATGCTGCATAAACGTCCGTAACTCCTCGATGCCTTCACTTACAATTTTCAAACTCTGACACCGCCAAGCGACTACTGACCTCAGTACGTGATATCAATTTCAGCTCGATACCATCTTACTGTCCCAGGCAAAAACGCACTCAAAGACGCAAATGCAAACCGAAAAGAAAAACCGATTACACAAACTCACGCAAAAGCTACTTCTTCGTCACATGTAATTACAAATTAACCACTTTCCGATACTCTCCTTTCATTCTACTGTGGAAACTAGTATTTTTTTACGTCGCCACACGGTCCTATATCAAAGCAAACTACGCTCACTGGGCCAGGCGGCGCGGCGCGGCGCGGCGCGTCTCTGCTCTTCGTGTTTCAAATCATGCTGCATAAACGTCCGTAACTCCTCGATGCCTTCACTTACAATTTTCAAACTCTGACACCGCCAAGCGACTACTGACCTCAG
>NW_025727766.1:0-63825 GCF_021461385.2 Schistocerca piceifrons
CGATGCCTTCACTTACAATTTTCAAACTCTGACACCGCCAAGCGACTACTGACCTCAGTACGTGATATCAATTTCAGCTCGATACCATCTTACTGTCCCAGGCAAAAACGCACTCAAAGACGCAAATGCAAACCGAAAAGAAAAACCGATTACACAAACTCACGCAAAAGCTACTTCTTCGTCACATGTAATTACAAATTAACCACTTTCCGATACTCTCCTTTCATTCTACTGTGGAAACTAGTATTTTTTTACGTCGCCACACGGTCCTATATCAAAGCAAACTACGCTCACTGGGCCAGGCGGCGCGGCGCGGCGCGTCTCTGCTCTTCGTGTTTCAAATCATGCTGCATAAACGTCCGTAACTCCTCGATGCCTTCACTTACAATTTTCAAACTCTGACACCGCCAAGCGACTACTGACCTCAGTACGTGATATCAATTTCAGCTCGATACCATCTTACTGTCCCAGGCAAAAACGCACTCAAAGACGCAAATGCAAACCGAAAAGAAAAACCGATTACACAAACTCACGCAAAAGCTACTTCTTCGTCACATGTAATTACAAATTAACCACTTTCCGATACTCTCCTTTCATTCTACTGTGGAAACTAGTATTTTTTTACGTCGCCACACGGTCCTATATCAAAGCAAACTACGCTCACTGGGCCAGGCGGCGCGGCGCGGCGCGTCTCTGCTCTTCGTGTTTCAAATCATGCTGCATAAACGTCCGTAACTCCTCGATGCCTTCACTTACAATTTTCAAACTCTGACACCGCCAAGCGACTACTGACCTCAGTACGTGATATCAATTTCAGCTCGATACCATCTTACTGTCCCAGGCAAAAACGCACTCAAAGACGCAAATGCAAACCGAAAAGAAAAACCGATTACACAAACTCACGCAAAAGCTACTTCTTCGTCACATGTAATTACAAATTAACCACTTTCCGATACTCTCCTTTCATTCTACTGTGGAAACTAGTATTTTTTTACGTCGCCACACGGTCCTATATCAAAGCAAACTACGCTCACTGGGCCAGGCGGCGCGGCGCGGCGCGTCTCTGCTCTTCGTGTTTCAAATCATGCTGCATAAACGTCCGTAACTCCTCGATGCCTTCACTTACAATTTTCAAACTCTGACACCGCCAAGCGACTACTGACCTCAGTACGTGATATCAATTTCAGCTCGATACCATCTTACTGTCCCAGGCAAAAACGCACTCAAAGACGCAAATGCAAACCGAAAAGAAAAACCGATTACACAAACTCACGCAAAAGCTACTTCTTCGTCACATGTAATTACAAATTAACCACTTTCCGATACTCTCCTTTCATTCTACTGTGGAAACTAGTATTTTTTTACGTCGCCACACGGTCCTATATCAAAGCAAACTACGCTCACTGGGCCAGGCGGCGCGGCGCGGCGCGTCTCTGCTCTTCGTGTTTCAAATCATGCTGCATAAACGTCCGTAACTCCTCGATGCCTTCACTTACAATTTTCAAACTCTGACACCGCCAAGCGACTACTGACCTCAGTACGTGATATCAATTTCAGCTCGATACCATCTTACTGTCCCAGGCAAAAACGCACTCAAAGACGCAAATGCAAACCGAAAAGAAAAACCGATTACACAAACTCACGCAAAAGCTACTTCTTCGTCACATGTAATTACAAATTAACCACTTTCCGATACTCTCCTTTCATTCTACTGTGGAAACTAGTATTTTTTTACGTCGCCACACGGTCCTATATCAAAGCAAACTACGCTCACTGGGCCAGGCGGCGCGGCGCGGCGCGTCTCTGCTCTTCGTGTTTCAAATCATGCTGCATAAACGTCCGTAACTCCTCGATGCCTTCACTTACAATTTTCAAACTCTGACACCGCCAAGCGACTACTGACCTCAGTACGTGATATCAATTTCAGCTCGATACCATCTTACTGTCCCAGGCAAAAACGCACTCAAAGACGCAAATGCAAACCGAAAAGAAAAACCGATTACACAAACTCACGCAAAAGCTACTTCTTCGTCACATGTAATTACAAATTAACCACTTTCCGATACTCTCCTTTCATTCTACTGTGGAAACTAGTATTTTTTTACGTCGCCACACGGTCCTATATCAAAGCAAACTACGCTCACTGGGCCAGGCGGCGCGGCGCGGCGCGTCTCTGCTCTTCGTGTTTCAAATCATGCTGCATAAACGTCCGTAACTCCTCGATGCCTTCACTTACAATTTTCAAACTCTGACACCGCCAAGCGACTACTGACCTCAGTACGTGATATCAATTTCAGCTCGATACCATCTTACTGTCCCAGGCAAAAACGCACTCAAAGACGCAAATGCAAACCGAAAAGAAAAACCGATTACACAAACTCACGCAAAAGCTACTTCTTCGTCACATGTAATTACAAATTAACCACTTTCCGATACTCTCCTTTCATTCTACTGTGGAAACTAGTATTTTTTTACGTCGCCACACGGTCCTATATCAAAGCAAACTACGCTCACTGGGCCAGGCGGCGCGGCGCGGCGCGTCTCTGCTCTTCGTGTTTCAAATCATGCTGCATAAACGTCCGTAACTCCTCGATGCCTTCACTTACAATTTTCAAACTCTGACACCGCCAAGCGACTACTGACCTCAGTACGTGATATCAATTTCAGCTCGATACCATCTTACTGTCCCAGGCAAAAACGCACTCAAAGACGCAAATGCAAACCGAAAAGAAAAACCGATTACACAAACTCACGCAAAAGCTACTTCTTCGTCACATGTAATTACAAATTAACCACTTTCCGATACTCTCCTTTCATTCTACTGTGGAAACTAGTATTTTTTTACGTCGCCACACGGTCCTATATCAAAGCAAACTACGCTCACTGGGCCAGGCGGCGCGGCGCGGCGCGTCTCTGCTCTTCGTGTTTCAAATCATGCTGCATAAACGTCCGTAACTCCTCGATGCCTTCACTTACAATTTTCAAACTCTGACACCGCCAAGCGACTACTGACCTCAGTACGTGATATCAATTTCAGCTCGATACCATCTTACTGTCCCAGGCAAAAACGCACTCAAAGACGCAAATGCAAACCGAAAAGAAAAACCGATTACACAAACTCACGCAAAAGCTACTTCTTCGTCACATGTAATTACAAATTAACCACTTTCCGATACTCTCCTTTCATTCTACTGTGGAAACTAGTATTTTTTTACGTCGCCACACGGTCCTATATCAAAGCAAACTACGCTCACTGGGCCAGGCGGCGCGGCGCGGCGCGTCTCTGCTCTTCGTGTTTCAAATCATGCTGCATAAACGTCCGTAACTCCTCGATGCCTTCACTTACAATTTTCAAACTCTGACACCGCCAAGCGACTACTGACCTCAGTACGTGATATCAATTTCAGCTCGATACCATCTTACTGTCCCAGGCAAAAACGCACTCAAAGACGCAAATGCAAACCGAAAAGAAAAACCGATTACACAAACTCACGCAAAAGCTACTTCTTCGTCACATGTAATTACAAATTAACCACTTTCCGATACTCTCCTTTCATTCTACTGTGGAAACTAGTATTTTTTTACGTCGCCACACGGTCCTATATCAAAGCAAACTACGCTCACTGGGCCAGGCGGCGCGGCGCGGCGCGTCTCTGCTCTTCGTGTTTCAAATCATGCTGCATAAACGTCCGTAACTCCTCGATGCCTTCACTTACAATTTTCAAACTCTGACACCGCCAAGCGACTACTGACCTCAGTACGTGATATCAATTTCAGCTCGATACCATCTTACTGTCCCAGGCAAAAACGCACTCAAAGACGCAAATGCAAACCGAAAAGAAAAACCGATTACACAAACTCACGCAAAAGCTACTTCTTCGTCACATGTAATTACAAATTAACCACTTTCCGATACTCTCCTTTCATTCTACTGTGGAAACTAGTATTTTTTTACGTCGCCACACGGTCCTATATCAAAGCAAACTACGCTCACTGGGCCAGGCGGCGCGGCGCGGCGCGTCTCTGCTCTTCGTGTTTCAAATCATGCTGCATAAACGTCCGTAACTCCTCGATGCCTTCACTTACAATTTTCAAACTCTGACACCGCCAAGCGACTACTGACCTCAGTACGTGATATCAATTTCAGCTCGATACCATCTTACTGTCCCAGGCAAAAACGCACTCAAAGACGCAAATGCAAACCGAAAAGAAAAACCGATTACACAAACTCACGCAAAAGCTACTTCTTCGTCACATGTAATTACAAATTAACCACTTTCCGATACTCTCCTTTCATTCTACTGTGGAAACTAGTATTTTTTTACGTCGCCACACGGTCCTATATCAAAGCAAACTACGCTCACTGGGCCAGGCGGCGCGGCGCGGCGCGTCTCTGCTCTTCGTGTTTCAAATCATGCTGCATAAACGTCCGTAACTCCTCGATGCCTTCACTTACAATTTTCAAACTCTGACACCGCCAAGCGACTACTGACCTCAGTACGTGATATCAATTTCAGCTCGATACCATCTTACTGTCCCAGGCAAAAACGCACTCAAAGACGCAAATGCAAACCGAAAAGAAAAACCGATTACACAAACTCACGCAAAAGCTACTTCCTCGTCACATGTAATTACAAATTAACCACTTTCCGATACTCTCCTTTCATTCTACTGTGGAAACTAGTATTTTTTTACGTCGCCACACGGTCCTATATCAAAGCAAACTACGCTCACTGGGCCAGGCGGCGCGGCGCGGCGCGGCGCGTCTCTGCTCTTCGTGTTTCAAATCATGCTGCATAAACGTCCGTAACTCCTCGATGCCTTCACTTACAATTTTCAAACTCTGACACCGCCAAGCGACTACTGACCTCAGTACGTGATATCAATTTCAGCTCGATACCATCTTACTGTCCCAGGCAAAAACGCACTCAAAGACGCAAATGCAAACCGAAAAGAAAAACCGATTACACAAACTCACGCAAAAGCTACTTCTTCGTCACATGTAATTACAAATTAACCACTTTCCGATACTCTCCTTTCATTCTACTGTGGAAACTAGTATTTTTTTACGTCGCCACACGGTCCTATATCAAAGCAAACTACGCTCACTGGGCCAGGCGGCGCGGCGCGGCGCGTCTCTGCTCTTCGTGTTTCAAATCATGCTGCATAAACGTCCGTAACTCCTCGATGCCTTCACTTACAATTTTCAAACTCTGACACCGCCAAGCGACTACTGACCTCAGTACGTGATATCAATTTCAGCTCGATACCATCTTACTGTCCCAGGCAAAAACGCACTCAAAGACGCAAATGCAAACCGAAAAGAAAAACCGATTACACAAACTCACGCAAAAGCTACTTCTTCGTCACATGTAATTACAAATTAACCACTTTCCGATACTCTCCTTTCATTCTACTGTGGAAACTAGTATTTTTTTACGTCGCCACACGGTCCTATATCAAAGCAAACTACGCTCACTGGGCCAGGCGGCGCGGCGCGGCGCGGCGCGTCTCTGCTCTTCGTGTTTCAAATCATGCTGCATAAACGTCCGTAACTCCTCGATGCCTTCACTTACAATTTTCAAACTCTGACACCGCCAAGCGACTACTGACCTCAGTACGTGATATCAATTTCAGCTCGATACCATCTTACTGTCCCAGGCAAAAACGCACTCAAAGACGCAAATGCAAACCGAAAAGAAAAACCGATTACACAAACTCACGCAAAAGCTACTTCTTCGTCACATGTAATTACAAATTAACCACTTTCCGATACTCTCCTTTCATTCTACTGTGGAAACTAGTATTTTTTTACGTCGCCACACGGTCCTATATCAAAGCAAACTACGCTCACTGGGCCAGGCGGCGCGGCGCGGCGCGTCTCTGCTCTTCGTGTTTCAAATCATGCTGCATAAACGTCCGTAACTCCTCGATGCCTTCACTTACAATTTTCAAACTCTGACACCGCCAAGCGACTACTGACCTCAGTACGTGATATCAATTTCAGCTCGATACCATCTTACTGTCCCAGGCAAAAACGCACTCAAAGACGCAAATGCAAACCGAAAAGAAAAACCGATTACACAAACTCACGCAAAAGCTACTTCTTCGTCACATGTAATTACAAATTAACCACTTTCCGATACTCTCCTTTCATTCTACTGTGGAAACTAGTATTTTTTTACGTCGCCACACGGTCCTATATCAAAGCAAACTACGCTCACTGGGCCAGGCGGCGCGGCGCGGCGCGTCTCTGCTCTTCGTGTTTCAAATCATGCTGCATAAACGTCCGTAACTCCTCGATGCCTTCACTTACAATTTTCAAACTCTGACACCGCCAAGCGACTACTGACCTCAGTACGTGATATCAATTTCAGCTCGATACCATCTTACTGTCCCAGGCAAAAACGCACTCAAAGACGCAAATGCAAACCGAAAAGAAAAACCGATTACACAAACTCACGCAAAAGCTACTTCTTCGTCACATGTAATTACAAATTAACCACTTTCCGATACTCTCCTTTCATTCTACTGTGGAAACTAGTATTTTTTTACGTCGCCACACGGTCCTATATCAAAGCAAACTACGCTCACTGGGCCAGGCGGCGCGGCGCGTCTCTGCTCTTCGTGTTTCAAATCATGCTGCATAAACGTCCGTAACTCCTCGATGCCTTCACTTACAATTTTCAAACTCTGACACCGCCAAGCGACTACTGACCTCAGTACGTGATATCAATTTCAGCTCGATACCATCTTACTGTCCCAGGCAAAAACGCACTCAAAGACGCAAATGCAAACCGAAAAGAAAAACCGATTACACAAACTCACGCAAAAGCTACTTCTTCGTCACATGTAATTACAAATTAACCACTTTCCGATACTCTCCTTTCATTCTACTGTGGAAACTAGTATTTTTTTACGTCGCCACACGGTCCTATATCAAAGCAAACTACGCTCACTGGGCCAGGCGGCGCGGCGCGGCGCGTCTCTGCTCTTCGTGTTTCAAATCATGCTGCATAAACGTCCGTAACTCCTCGATGCCTTCACTTACAATTTTCAAACTCTGACACCGCCAAGCGACTACTGACCTCAGTACGTGATATCAATTTCAGCTCGATACCATCTTACTGTCCCAGGCAAAAACGCACTCAAAGACGCAAATGCAAACCGAAAAGAAAAACCGATTACACAAACTCACGCAAAAGCTACTTCTTCGTCACATGTAATTACAAATTAACCACTTTCCGATACTCTCCTTTCATTCTACTGTGGAAACTAGTATTTTTTTACGTCGCCACACGGTCCTATATCAAAGCAAACTACGCTCACTGGGCCAGGCGGCGCGGCGCGGCGCGGCGCGTCTCTGCTCTTCGTGTTTCAAATCATGCTGCATAAACGTCCGTAACTCCTCGATGCCTTCACTTACAATTTTCAAACTCTGACACCGCCAAGCGACTACTGACCTCAGTACGTGATATCAATTTCAGCTCGATACCATCTTACTGTCCCAGGCAAAAACGCACTCAAAGACGCAAATGCAAACCGAAAAGAAAAACCGATTACACAAACTCACGCAAAAGCTACTTCTTCGTCACATGTAATTACAAATTAACCACTTTCCGATACTCTCCTTTCATTCTACTGTGGAAACTAGTATTTTTTTACGTCGCCACACGGTCCTATATCAAAGCAAACTACGCTCACTGGGCCAGGCGGCGCGGCGCGGCGCGGCGCGTCTCTGCTCTTCGTGTTTCAAATCATGCTGCATAAACGTCCGTAACTCCTCGATGCCTTCACTTACAATTTTCAAACTCTGACACCGCCAAGCGACTACTGACCTCAGTACGTGATATCAATTTCAGCTCGATACCATCTTACTGTCCCAGGCAAAAACGCACTCAAAGACGCAAATGCAAACCGAAAAGAAAAACCGATTACACAAACTCACGCAAAAGCTACTTCTTCGTCACATGTAATTACAAATTAACCACTTTCCGATACTCTCCTTTCATTCTACTGTGGAAACTAGTATTTTTTTACGTCGCCACACGGTCCTATATCAAAGCAAACTACGCTCACTGGGCCAGGCGGCGCGGCGCGGCGCGTCTCTGCTCTTCGTGTTTCAAATCATGCTGCATAAACGTCCGTAACTCCTCGATGCCTTCACTTACAATTTTCAAACTCTGACACCGCCAAGCGACTACTGACCTCAGTACGTGATATCAATTTCAGCTCGATACCATCTTACTGTCCCAGGCAAAAACGCACTCAAAGACGCAAATGCAAACCGAAAAGAAAAACCGATTACACAAACTCACGCAAAAGCTACTTCTTCGTCACATGTAATTACAAATTAACCACTTTCCGATACTCTCCTTTCATTCTACTGTGGAAACTAGTATTTTTTTACGTCGCCACACGGTCCTATATCAAAGCAAACTACGCTCACTGGGCCAGGCGGCGCGGTGCGGCGCGTCTCTGCTCTTCGTGTTTCAAATCATGCTGCATAAACGTCCGTAACTCCTCGATGCCTTCACTTACAATTTTCAAACTCTGACACCGCCAAGCGACTACTGACCTCAGTACGTGATATCAATTTCAGCTCGATACCATCTTACTGTCCCAGGCAAAAACGCACTCAAAGACGCAAATGCAAACCGAAAAGAAAAACCGATTACACAAACTCACGCAAAAGCTACTTCTTCGTCACATGTAATTACAAATTAACCACTTTCCGATACTCTCCTTTCATTCTACTGTGGAAACTAGTATTTTTTTACGTCGCCACACGGTCCTATATCAAAGCAAACTACGCTCACTGGGCCAGGCGGCGCGGCGCGGCGCGTCTCTGCTCTTCGTGTTTCAAATCATGCTGCATAAACGTCCGTAACTCCTCGATGCCTTCACTTACAATTTTCAAACTCTGACACCGCCAAGCGACTACTGACCTCAGTACGTGATATCAATTTCAGCTCGATACCATCTTACTGTCCCAGGCAAAAACGCACTCAAAGACGCAAATGCAAACCGAAAAGAAAAACCGATTACACAAACTCACGCAAAAGCTACTTCTTCGTCACATGTAATTACAAATTAACCACTTTCCGATTCTCTCCTTTCATTCTACTGTGGAAACTAGTATTTTTTTACGTCGCCACACGGTCCTATATCAAAGCAAACTACGCTCACTGGGCCAGGCGGCGCGGCGCGGCGCGGCGCGTCTCTGCTCTTCGTGTTTCAAATCATGCTGCATAAACGTCCGTAACTCCTCGATGCCTTCACTTACAATTTTCAAACTCTGACACCGCCAAGCGACTACTGACCTCAGTACGTGATATCAATTTCAGCTCGATACCATCTTACTGTCCCAGGCAAAAACGCACTCAAAGACGCAAATGCAAACCGAAAAGAAAAACCGATTACACAAACTCACGCAAAAGCTACTTCTTCGTCACATGTAATTACAAATTAACCACTTTCCGATACTCTCCTTTCATTCTACTGTGGAAACTAGTATTTTTTTACGTCGCCACACGGTCCTATATCAAAGCAAACTACGCTCACTGGGCCAGGCGGCGCGGCGCGGCGCGGCGCGTCTCTGCTCTTCGTGTTTCAAATCATGCTGCATAAACGTCCGTAACTCCTCGATGCCTTCACTTACAATTTTCAAACTCTGACACCGCCAAGCGACTACTGACCTCAGTACGTGATATCAATTTCAGCTCGATACCATCTTACTGTCCCAGGCAAAAACGCACTCAAAGACGCAAATGCAAACCGAAAAGAAAAACCGATTACACAAACTCACGCAAAAGCTACTTCTTCGTCACATGTAATTACAAATTAACCACTTTCCGATACTCTCCTTTCATTCTACTGTGGAAACTAGTATTTTTTTACGTCGCCACACGGTCCTATATCAAAGCAAACTACGCTCACTGGGCCAGGCGGCGCGGCGCGGCGCGGCGCGTCTCTGCTCTTCGTGTTTCAAATCATGCTGCATAAACGTCCGTAACTCCTCGATGCCTTCACTTACAATTTTCAAACTCTGACACCGCCAAGCGACTACTGACCTCAGTACGTGATATCAATTTCAGCTCGATACCATCTTACTGTCCCAGGCAAAAACGCACTCAAAGACGCAAATGCAAACCGAAAAGAAAAACCGATTACACAAACTCACGCAAAAGCTACTTCTTCGTCACATGTAATTACAAATTAACCACTTTCCGATACTCTCCTTTCATTCTACTGTGGAAACTAGTATTTTTTTACGTCGCCACACGGTCCTATATCAAAGCAAACTACGCTCACTGGGCCAGGCGGCGCGGCGCGGCGCGTCTCTGCTCTTCGTGTTTCAAATCATGCTGCATAAACGTCCGTAACTCCTCGATGCCTTCACTTACAATTTTCAAACTCTGACACCGCCAAGCGACTACTGACCTCAGTACGTGATATCAATTTCAGCTCGATACCATCTTACTGTCCCAGGCAAAAACGCACTCAAAGACACAAATGCAAACCGAAAAGAAAAACCGATTACACAAACTCACGCAAAAGCTACTTCTTCGTCACATGTAATTACAAATTAACCACTTTCCGATACTCTCCTTTCATTCTACTGTGGAAACTAGTATTTTTTTACGTCGCCACACGGTCCTATATCAAAGCAAACTACGCTCACTGGGCCAGGCGGCGCGGCGCGGCGCGTCTCTGCTCTTCGTGTTTCAAATCATGCTGCATAAACGTCCGTAACTCCTCGATGCCTTCACTTACAATTTTCAAACTCTGACACCGCCAAGCGACTACTGACCTCAGTACGTGATATCAATTTCAGCTCGATACCATCTTACTGTCCCAGGCAAAAACGCACTCAAAGACGCAAATGCAAACCGAAAAGAAAAACCGATTACACAAACTCACGCAAAAGCTACTTCTTCGTCACATGTAATTACAAATTAACCACTTTCCGATACTCTCCTTTCATTCTACTGTGGAAACTAGTATTTTTTTACGTCGCCACACGGTCCTATATCAAAGCAAACTACGCTCACTGGGCCAGGCGGCGCGGCGCGGCGCGGCGCGTCTCTGCTCTTCGTGTTTCAAATCATGCTGCATAAACGTCCGTAACTCCTCGATGCCTTCACTTACAATTTTCAAACTCTGACACCGCCAAGCGACTACTGACCTCAGTACGTGATATCAATTTCAGCTCGATACCATCTTACTGTCCCAGGCAAAAACGCACTCAAAGACGCAAATGCAAACCGAAAAGAAAAACCGATTACACAAACTCACGCAAAAGCTACTTCTTCGTCACATGTAATTACAAATTAACCACTTTCCGATACTCTCCTTTCATTCTACTGTGGAAACTAGTATTTTTTTACGTCGCCACACGGTCCTATATCAAAGCAAACTACGCTCACTGGGCCAGGCGGCGCGGTGCGGCGCGTCTCTGCTCTTCGTGTTTCAAATCATGCTGCATAAACGTCCGTAACTCCTCGATGCCTTCACTTACAATTTTCAAACTCTGACACCGCCAAGCGACTACTGACCTCAGTACGTGATATCAATTTCAGCTCGATACCATCTTACTGTCCCAGGCAAAAACGCACTCAAAGACGCAAATGCAAACCGAAAAGAAAAACCGATTACACAAACTCACGCAAAAGCTACTTCTTCGTCACATGTAATTACAAATTAACCACTTTCCGATACTCTCCTTTCATTCTACTGTGGAAACTAGTATTTTTTTACGTCGCCACACGGTCCTATATCAAAGCAAACTACGCTCACTGGGCCAGGCGGCGCGGCGCGGCGCGTCTCTGCTCTTCGTGTTTCAAATCATGCTGCATAAACGTCCGTAACTCCTCGATGCCTTCACTTACAATTTTCAAACTCTGACACCGCCAAGCGACTACTGACCTCAGTACGTGATATCAATTTCAGCTCGATACCATCTTACTGTCCCAGGCAAAAACGCACTCAAAGACGCAAATGCAAACCGAAAAGAAAAACCGATTACACAAACTCACGCAAAAGCTACTTCTTCGTCACATGTAATTACAAATTAACCACTTTCCGATTCTCTCCTTTCATTCTACTGTGGAAACTAGTATTTTTTTACGTCGCCACACGGTCCTATATCAAAGCAAACTACGCTCACTGGGCCAGGCGGCGCGGCGCGGCGCGTCTCTGCTCTTCGTGTTTCAAATCATGCTGCATAAACGTCCGTAACTCCTCGATGCCTTCACTTACAATTTTCAAACTCTGACACCGCCAAGCGACTACTGACCTCAGTACGTGATATCAATTTCAGCTCGATACCATCTTACTGTCCCAGGCAAAAACGCACTCAAAGACGCAAATGCAAACCGAAAAGAAAAACCGATTACACAAACTCACGCAAAAGCTACTTCTTCGTCACATGTAATTACAAATTAACCACTTTCCGATACTCTCCTTTCATTCTACTGTGGAAACTAGTATTTTTTTACGTCGCCACACGGTCCTATATCAAAGCAAACTACGCTCACTGGGCCAGGCGGCGCGGCGCGGCGCGGCGCGTCTCTGCTCTTCGTGTTTCAAATCATGCTGCATAAACGTCCGTAACTCCTCGATGCCTTCACTTACAATTTTCAAACTCTGACACCGCCAAGCGACTACTGACCTCAGTACGTGATATCAATTTCAGCTCGATACCATCTTACTGTCCCAGGCAAAAACGCACTCAAAGACGCAAATGCAAACCGAAAAGAAAAACCGATTACACAAACTCACGCAAAAGCTACTTCTTCGTCACATGTAATTACAAATTAACCACTTTCCGATACTCTCCTTTCATTCTACTGTGGAAACTAGTATTTTTTTACGTCGCCACACGGTCCTATATCAAAGCAAACTACGCTCACTGGGCCAGGCGGCGCGGCGCGGCGCGGCGCGTCTCTGCTCTTCGTGTTTCAAATCATGCTGCATAAACGTCCGTAACTCCTCGATGCCTTCACTTACAATTTTCAAACTCTGACACCGCCAAGCGACTACTGACCTCAGTACGTGATATCAATTTCAGCTCGATACCATCTTACTGTCCCAGGCAAAAACGCACTCAAAGACGCAAATGCAAACCGAAAAGAAAAACCGATTACACAAACTCACGCAAAAGCTACTTCTTCGTCACATGTAATTACAAATTAACCACTTTCCGATACTCTCCTTTCATTCTACTGTGGAAACTAGTATTTTTTTACGTCGCCACACGGTCCTATATCAAAGCAAACTACGCTCACTGGGCCAGGCGGCGCGGCGCGGCGCGTCTCTGCTCTTCGTGTTTCAAATCATGCTGCATAAACGTCCGTAACTCCTCGATGCCTTCACTTACAATTTTCAAACTCTGACACCGCCAAGCGACTACTGACCTCAGTACGTGATATCAATTTCAGCTCGATACCATCTTACTGTCCCAGGCAAAAACGCACTCAAAGACACAAATGCAAACCGAAAAGAAAAACCGATTACACAAACTCACGCAAAAGCTACTTCTTCGTCACATGTAATTACAAATTAACCACTTTCCGATACTCTCCTTTCATTCTACTGTGGAAACTAGTATTTTTTTACGTCGCCACACGGTCCTATATCAAAGCAAACTACGCTCACTGGGCCAGGCGGCGCGGCGCGGCGCGGCGCGTCTCTGCTCTTCGTGTTTCAAATCATGCTGCATAAACGTCCGTAACTCCTCGATGCCTTCACTTACAATTTTCAAACTCTGACACCGCCAAGCGACTACTGACCTCAGTACGTGATATCAATTTCAGCTCGATACCATCTTACTGTCCCAGGCAAAAACGCACTCAAAGACGCAAATGCAAACCGAAAAGAAAAACCGATTACACAAACTCACGCAAAAGCTACTTCTTCGTCACATGTAATTACAAATTAACCACTTTCCGATACTCTCCTTTCATTCTACTGTGGAAACTAGTATTTTTTTACGTCGCCACACGGTCCTATATCAAAGCAAACTACGCTCACTGGGCCAGGCGGCGCGGCGCGGCGCGTCTCTGCTCTTCGTGTTTCAAATCATGCTGCATAAACGTCCGTAACTCCTCGATGCCTTCACTTACAATTTTCAAACTCTGACACCGCCAAGCGACTACTGACCTCAGTACGTGATATCAATTTCAGCTCGATACCATCTTACTGTCCCAGGCAAAAACGCACTCAAAGACGCAAATGCAAACCGAAAAGAAAAACCGATTACACAAACTCACGCAAAAGCTACTTCTTCGTCACATGTAATTACAAATTAACCACTTTCCGATACTCTCCTTTCATTCTACTGTGGAAACTAGTATTTTTTTACGTCGCCACACGGTCCTATATCAAAGCAAACTACGCTCACTGGGCCAGGCGGCGCGGCGCGGCGCGTCTCTGCTCTTCGTGTTTCAAATCATGCTGCATAAACGTCCGTAACTCCTCGATGCCTTCACTTACAATTTTCAAACTCTGACACCGCCAAGCGACTACTGACCTCAGTACGTGATATCAATTTCAGCTCGATACCATCTTACTGTCCCAGGCAAAAACGCACTCAAAGACGCAAATGCAAACCGAAAAGAAAAACCGATTACACAAACTCACGCAAAAGCTACTTCTTCGTCACATGTAATTACAAATTAACCACTTTCCGATACTCTCCTTTCATTCTACTGTGGAAACTAGTATTTTTTTACGTCGCCACACGGTCCTATATCAAAGCAAACTACGCTCACTGGGCCAGGCGGCGCGGCGCGGCGCGTCTCTGCTCTTCGTGTTTCAAATCATGCTGCATAAACGTCCGTAACTCCTCGATGCCTTCACTTACAATTTTCAAACTCTGACACCGCCAAGCGACTACTGACCTCAGTACGTGATATCAATTTCAGCTCGATACCATCTTACTGTCCCAGGCAAAAACGCACTCAAAGACGCAAATGCAAACCGAAAAGAAAAACCGATTACACAAACTCACGCAAAAGCTACTTCTTCGTCACATGTAATTACAAATTAACCACTTTCCGATACTCTCCTTTCATTCTACTGTGGAAACTAGTATTTTTTTACGTCGCCACACGGTCCTATATCAAAGCAAACTACGCTCACTGGGCCAGGCGGCGCGGCGCGGCGCGGCGCGTCTCTGCTCTTCGTGTTTCAAATCATGCTGCATAAACGTCCGTAACTCCTCGATGCCTTCACTTACAATTTTCAAACTCTGACACCGCCAAGCGACTACTGACCTCAGTACGTGATATCAATTTCAGCTCGATACCATCTTACTGTCCCAGGCAAAAACGCACTCAAAGACGCAAATGCAAACCGAAAAGAAAAACCGATTACACAAACTCACGCAAAAGCTACTTCTTCGTCACATGTAATTACAAATTAACCACTTTCCGATACTCTCCTTTCATTCTACTGTGGAAACTAGTATTTTTTTACGTCGCCACACGGTCCTATATCAAAGCAAACTACGCTCACTGGGCCAGGCGGCGCGGCGCGGCGCGTCTCTGCTCTTCGTGTTTCAAATCATGCTGCATAAACGTCCGTAACTCCTCGATGCCTTCACTTACAATTTTCAAACTCTGACACCGCCAAGCGACTACTGACCTCAGTACGTGATATCAATTTCAGCTCGATACCATCTTACTGTCCCAGGCAAAAACGCACTCAAAGACGCAAATGCAAACCGAAAAGAAAAACCGATTACACAAACTCACGCAAAAGCTACTTCTTCGTCACATGTAATTACAAATTAACCACTTTCCGATACTCTCCTTTCATTCTACTGTGGAAACTAGTATTTTTTTACGTCGCCACACGGTCCTATATCAAAGCAAACTACGCTCACTGGGCCAGGCGGCGCGGCGCGTCTCTGCTCTTCGTGTTTCAAATCATGCTGCATAAACGTCCGTAACTCCTCGATGCCTTCACTTACAATTTTCAAACTCTGACACCGCCAAGCGACTACTGACCTCAGTACGTGATATCAATTTCAGCTCGATACCATCTTACTGTCCCAGGCAAAAACGCACTCAAAGACGCAAATGCAAACCGAAAAGAAAAACCGATTACACAAACTCACGCAAAAGCTACTTCTTCGTCACATGTAATTACAAATTAACCACTTTCCGATACTCTCCTTTCATTCTACTGTGGAAACTAGTATTTTTTTACGTCGCCACACGGTCCTATATCAAAGCAAACTACGCTCACTGGGCCAGGCGGCGCGGCGCGGCGCGTCTCTGCTCTTCGTGTTTCAAATCATGCTGCATAAACGTCCGTAACTCCTCGATGCCTTCACTTACAATTTTCAAACTCTGACACCGCCAAGCGACTACTGACCTCAGTACGTGATATCAATTTCAGCTCGATACCATCTTACTGTCCCAGGCAAAAACGCACTCAAAGACGCAAATGCAAACCGAAAAGAAAAACCGATTACACAAACTCACGCAAAAGCTACTTCTTCGTCACATGTAATTACAAATTAACCACTTTCCGATACTCTCCTTTCATTCTACTGTGGAAACTAGTATTTTTTTACGTCGCCACACGGTCCTATATCAAAGCAAACTACGCTCACTGGGCCAGGCGGCGCGGCGCGGCGCGGCGCGTCTCTGCTCTTCGTGTTTCAAATCATGCTGCATAAACGTCCGTAACTCCTCGATGCCTTCACTTACAATTTTCAAACTCTGACACCGCCAAGCGACTACTGACCTCAGTACGTGATATCAATTTCAGCTCGATACCATCTTACTGTCCCAGGCAAAAACGCACTCAAAGACGCAAATGCAAACCGAAAAGAAAAACCGATTACACAAACTCACGCAAAAGCTACTTCTTCGTCACATGTAATTACAAATTAACCACTTTCCGATACTCTCCTTTCATTCTACTGTGGAAACTAGTATTTTTTTACGTCGCCACACGGTCCTATATCAAAGCAAACTACGCTCACTGGGCCAGGCGGCGCGGCGCGGCGCGTCTCTGCTCTTCGTGTTTCAAATCATGCTGCATAAACGTCCGTAACTCCTCGATGCCTTCACTTACAATTTTCAAACTCTGACACCGCCAAGCGACTACTGACCTCAGTACGTGATATCAATTTCAGCTCGATACCATCTTACTGTCCCAGGCAAAAACGCACTCAAAGACGCAAATGCAAACCGAAAAGAAAAACCGATTACACAAACTCACGCAAAAGCTACTTCTTCGTCACATGTAATTACAAATTAACCACTTTCCGATACTCTCCTTTCATTCTACTGTGGAAACTAGTATTTTTTTACGTCGCCACACGGTCCTATATCAAAGCAAACTACGCTCACTGGGCCAGGCGGCGCGGCGCGGCGCGTCTCTGCTCTTCGTGTTTCAAATCATGCTGCATAAACGTCCGTAACTCCTCGATGCCTTCACTTACAATTTTCAAACTCTGACACCGCCAAGCGACTACTGACCTCAGTACGTGATATCAATTTCAGCTCGATACCATCTTACTGTCCCAGGCAAAAACGCACTCAAAGACGCAAATGCAAACCGAAAAGAAAAACCGATTACACAAACTCACGCAAAAGCTACTTCTTCGTCACATGTAATTACAAATTAACCACTTTCCGATACTCTCCTTTCATTCTACTGTGGAAACTAGTATTTTTTTACGTCGCCACACGGTCCTATATCAAAGCAAACTACGCTCACTGGGCCAGGCGGCGCGGCGCGGCGCGTCTCTGCTCTTCGTGTTTCAAATCATGCTGCATAAACGTCCGTAACTCCTCGATGCCTTCACTTACAATTTTCAAACTCTGACACCGCCAAGCGACTACTGACCTCAGTACGTGATATCAATTTCAGCTCGATACCATCTTACTGTCCCAGGCAAAAACGCACTCAAAGACGCAAATGCAAACCGAAAAGAAAAACCGATTACACAAACTCACGCAAAAGCTACTTCTTCGTCACATGTAATTACAAATTAACCACTTTCCGATACTCTCCTTTCATTCTACTGTGGAAACTAGTATTTTTTTACGTCGCCACACGGTCCTATATCAAAGCAAACTACGCTCACTGGGCCAGGCGGCGCGGCGCGGCGCGGCGCGTCTCTGCTCTTCGTGTTTCAAATCATGCTGCATAAACGTCCGTAACTCCTCGATGCCTTCACTTACAATTTTCAAACTCTGACACCGCCAAGCGACTACTGACCTCAGTACGTGATATCAATTTCAGCTCGATACCATCTTACTGTCCCAGGCAAAAACGCACTCAAAGACGCAAATGCAAACCGAAAAGAAAAACCGATTACACAAACTCACGCAAAAGCTACTTCTTCGTCACATGTAATTACAAATTAACCACTTTCCGATACTCTCCTTTCATTCTACTGTGGAAACTAGTATTTTTTTACGTCGCCACACGGTCCTATATCAAAGCAAACTACGCTCACTGGGCCAGGCGGCGCGGCGCGGCGCGTCTCTGCTCTTCGTGTTTCAAATCATGCTGCATAAACGTCCGTAACTCCTCGATGCCTTCACTTACAATTTTCAAACTCTGACACCGCCAAGCGACTACTGACCTCAGTACGTGATATCAATTTCAGCTCGATACCATCTTACTGTCCCAGGCAAAAACGCACTCAAAGACGCAAATGCAAACCGAAAAGAAAAACCGATTACACAAACTCACGCAAAAGCTACTTCTTCGTCACATGTAATTACAAATTAACCACTTTCCGATACTCTCCTTTCATTCTACTGTGGAAACTAGTATTTTTTTACGTCGCCACACGGTCCTATATCAAAGCAAACTACGCTCACTGGGCCAGGCGGCGCGGCGCGGCGCGTCTCTGCTCTTCGTGTTTCAAATCATGCTGCATAAACGTCCGTAACTCCTCGATGCCTTCACTTACAATTTTCAAACTCTGACACCGCCAAGCGACTACTGACCTCAGTACGTGATATCAATTTCAGCTCGATACCATCTTACTGTCCCAGGCAAAAACGCACTCAAAGACGCAAATGCAAACCGAAAAGAAAAACCGATTACACAAACTCACGCAAAAGCTACTTCTTCGTCACATGTAATTACAAATTAACCACTTTCCGATACTCTCCTTTCATTCTACTGTGGAAACTAGTATTTTTTTACGTCGCCACACGGTCCTATATCAAAGCAAACTACGCTCACTGGGCCAGGCGGCGCGGCGCGGCGCGGCGCGTCTCTGCTCTTCGTGTTTCAAATCATGCTGCATAAACGTCCGTAACTCCTCGATGCCTTCACTTACAATTTTCAAACTCTGACACCGCCAAGCGACTACTGACCTCAGTACGTGATATCAATTTCAGCTCGATACCATCTTACTGTCCCAGGCAAAAACGCACTCAAAGACGCAAATGCAAACCGAAAAGAAAAACCGATTACACAAACTCACGCAAAAGCTACTTCTTCGTCACATGTAATTACAAATTAACCACTTTCCGATACTCTCCTTTCATTCTACTGTGGAAACTAGTATTTTTTTACGTCGCCACACGGTCCTATATCAAAGCAAACTACGCTCACTGGGCCAGGCGGCGCGGCGCGGCGCGTCTCTGCTCTTCGTGTTTCAAATCATGCTGCATAAACGTCCGTAACTCCTCGATGCCTTCACTTACAATTTTCAAACTCTGACACCGCCAAGCGACTACTGACCTCAGTACGTGATATCAATTTCAGCTCGATACCATCTTACTGTCCCAGGCAAAAACGCACTCAAAGACGCAAATGCAAACCGAAAAGAAAAACCGATTACACAAACTCACGCAAAAGCTACTTCTTCGTCACATGTAATTACAAATTAACCACTTTCCGATACTCTCCTTTCATTCTACTGTGGAAACTAGTATTTTTTTACGTCGCCACACGGTCCTATATCAAAGCAAACTACGCTCACTGGGCCAGGCGGCGCGGCGCGTCTCTGCTCTTCGTGTTTCAAATCATGCTGCATAAACGTCCGTAACTCCTCGATGCCTTCACTTACAATTTTCAAACTCTGACACCGCCAAGCGACTACTGACCTCAGTACGTGATATCAATTTCAGCTCGATACCATCTTACTGTCCCAGGCAAAAACGCACTCAAAGACGCAAATGCAAACCGAAAAGAAAAACCGATTACACAAACTCACGCAAAAGCTACTTCTTCGTCACATGTAATTACAAATTAACCACTTTCCGATACTCTCCTTTCATTCTACTGTGGAAACTAGTATTTTTTTACGTCGCCACACGGTCCTATATCAAAGCAAACTACGCTCACTGGGCCAGGCGGCGCGGCGCGGCGCGTCTCTGCTCTTCGTGTTTCAAATCATGCTGCATAAACGTCCGTAACTCCTCGATGCCTTCACTTACAATTTTCAAACTCTGACACCGCCAAGCGACTACTGACCTCAGTACGTGATATCAATTTCAGCTCGATACCATCTTACTGTCCCAGGCAAAAACGCACTCAAAGACGCAAATGCAAACCGAAAAGAAAAACCGATTACACAAACTCACGCAAAAGCTACTTCTTCGTCACATGTAATTACAAATTAACCACTTTCCGATACTCTCCTTTCATTCTACTGTGGAAACTAGTATTTTTTTACGTCGCCACACGGTCCTATATCAAAGCAAACTACGCTCACTGGGCCAGGCGGCGCGGCGCGGCGCGTCTCTGCTCTTCGTGTTTCAAATCATGCTGCATAAACGTCCGTAACTCCTCGATGCCTTCACTTACAATTTTCAAACTCTGACACCGCCAAGCGACTACTGACCTCAGTACGTGATATCAATTTCAGCTCGATACCATCTTACTGTCCCAGGCAAAAACGCACTCAAAGACGCAAATGCAAACCGAAAAGAAAAACCGATTACACAAACTCACGCAAAAGCTACTTCTTCGTCACATGTAATTACAAATTAACCACTTTCCGATACTCTCCTTTCATTCTACTGTGGAAACTAGTATTTTTTTACGTCGCCACACGGTCCTATATCAAAGCAAACTACGCTCACTGGGCCAGGCGGCGCGGCGCGGCGCGGCGCGTCTCTGCTCTTCGTGTTTCAAATCATGCTGCATAAACGTCCGTAACTCCTCGATGCCTTCACTTACAATTTTCAAACTCTGACACCGCCAAGCGACTACTGACCTCAGTACGTGATATCAATTTCAGCTCGATACCATCTTACTGTCCCAGGCAAAAACGCACTCAAAGACGCAAATGCAAACCGAAAAGAAAAACCGATTACACAAACTCACGCAAAAGCTACTTCTTCGTCACATGTAATTACAAATTAACCACTTTCCGATACTCTCCTTTCATTCTACTGTGGAAACTAGTATTTTTTTACGTCGCCACACGGTCCTATATCAAAGCAAACTACGCTCACTGGGCCAGGCGGCGCGGCGCGGTGCGGCGCGTCTCTGCTCTTCGTGTTTCAAATCATGCTGCATAAACGTCCGTAACTCCTCGATGCCTTCACTTACAATTTTCAAACTCTGACACCGCCAAGCGACTACTGACCTCAGTACGTGATATCAATTTCAGCTCGATACCATCTTACTGTCCCAGGCAAAAACGCACTCAAAGACGCAAATGCAAACCGAAAAGAAAAACCGATTACACAAACTCACGCAAAAGCTACTTCTTCGTCACATGTAATTACAAATTAACCACTTTCCGATACTCTCCTTTCATTCTACTGTGGAAACTAGTATTTTTTTACGTCGCCACACGGTCCTATATCAAAGCAAACTACGCTCACTGGGCCAGGCGGCGCGGCGCGTCTCTGCTCTTCGTGTTTCAAATCATGCTGCATAAACGTCCGTAACTCCTCGATGCCTTCACTTACAATTTTCAAACTCTGACACCGCCAAGCGACTACTGACCTCAGTACGTGATATCAATTTCAGCTCGATACCATCTTACTGTCCCAGGCAAAAACGCACTCAAAGACGCAAATGCAAACCGAAAAGAAAAACCGATTACACAAACTCACGCAAAAGCTACTTCTTCGTCACATGTAATTACAAATTAACCACTTTCCGATACTCTCCTTTCATTCTACTGTGGAAACTAGTATTTTTTTACGTCGCCACACGGTCCTATATAAAAGCAAACTACGCTCACTGGGCCAGGCGGCGCGGCGCGGCGCGTCTCTGCTCTTCGTGTTTCAAATCATGCTGCATAAACGTCCGTAACTCCTCGATGCCTTCACTTACAATTTTCAAACTCTGACACCGCCAAGCGACTACTGACCTCAGTACGTGATATCAATTTCAGCTCGATACCATCTTACTGTCCCAGGCAAAAATGCACTCAAAGACGCAAATGCAAACCGAAAAGAAAAACCGATTACACAAACTCACGCAAAAGCTACTTCTTCGTCACATGTAATTACAAATTAACCACTTTCCGATACTCTCCTTTCATTCTACTGTGGAAACTAGTATTTTTTTACGTCGCCACACGGTCCTATATCAAAGCAAACTACGCTCACTGGGCCAGGCGGCGCGGCGCGGCGCGGCGCATCTCTGCTCTTCGTGTTTCAAATCATGCTGCATAAACGTCCGTAACTCCTCGATGCCTTCACTTACAATTTTCAAACTCTGACACCGCCAAGCGACTACTGACCTCAGTACGTGATATCAATTTCAGCTCGATACCATCTTACTGTCCCAGGCAAAAACGCACTCAAAGACGCAAATGCAAACCGAAAAGAAAAACCGATTACACAAACTCACGCAAAAGCTACTTCTTCGTCACATGTAATTACAAATTAACCACTTTCCGATACTCTCCTTTCATTCTACTGTGGAAACTAGTATTTTTTTACGTCGCCACACGGTCCTATATCAAAGCAAACTACGCTCACTGGGCCAGGCGGCGCGGCGCGGCGCGGCGCGTCTCTGCTCTTCGTGTTTCAAATCATGCTGCATAAACGTCCGTAACTCCTCGATGCCTTCACTTACAATTTTCAAACTCTGACACCGCCAAGCGACTACTGACCTCAGTACGTGATATCAATTTCAGCTCGATACCATCTTACTGTCCCAGGCAAAAACGCACTCAAAGACGCAAATGCAAACCGAAAAGAAAAACCGATTACACAAACTCACGCAAAAGCTACTTCTTCGTCACATGTAATTACAAATTAACCACTTTCCGATACTCTCCTTTCATTCTACTGTGGAAACTAGTATTTTTTTACGTCGCCACACGGTCCTATATCAAAGCAAACTACGCTCACTGGGCCAGGCGGCGCGGCGCGGCGCGGCGCGTCTCTGCTCTTCGTGTTTCAAATCATGATGCATAAACGTCCGTAACTCCTCGATGCCTTCACTTACAATTTTCAAACTCTGACACCGCCAAGCGACTACTGACCTCAGTACGTGATATCAATTTCAGCTCGATACCATCTTACTGTCCCAGGCAAAAACGCACTCAAAGACGCAAATGCAAACCGAAAAGAAAAACCGATTACACAAACTCACGCAAAAGCTACTTCTTCGTCACATGTAATTACAAATTAACCACTTTCCGATACTCTCCTTTCATTCTACTGTGGAAACTAGTATTTTTTTACGTCGCCACACGGTCCTATATCAAAGCAAACTACGCTCACTGGGCCAGGCGGCGCGGCGCGGCGCGTCTCTGCTCTTCGTGTTTCAAATCATGCTGCATAAACGTCCGTAACTCCTCGATGCCTTCACTTACAATTTTCAAACTCTGACACCGCCAAGCGACTACTGACCTCAGTACGTGATATCAATTTCAGCTCGATACCATCTTACTGTCCCAAGCAAAAACGCACTCAAAGACGCAAATGCAAACCGAAAAGAAAAACCGATTACACAAACTCACGCAAAAGCTACTTCTTCGTCACATGTAATTACAAATTAACCACTTTCCGATACTCTCCTTTCATTCTACTGTGGAAACTAGTATTTTTTTACGTCGCCACACGGTCCTATATCAAAGCAAACTACGCTCACTGGGCCAGGCGGCGCGGCGCGGCGCGTCTCTGCTCTTCGTGTTTCAAATCATGCTGCATAAACGTCCGTAACTCCTTGATGCCTTCACTTACAATTTTCAAACTCTGACACCGCCAAGCGACTACTGACCTCAGTACGTGATATCAATTTCAGCTCGATACCATCTTACTGTCCCAGGCAAAAACGCACTCAAAGACGCAAATGCAAACCGAAAAGAAAAACCGATTACACAAACTCACGCAAAAGCTACTTCTTCGTCACATGTAATTACAAATTAACCACTTTCCGATACTCTCCTTTCATTCTACTGTGGAAACTAGTATTTTTTTACGTCGCCACACGGTCCTATATCAAAGCAAACTACGCTCACTGGGCCAGGCGGCGCGGCGCGGCGCGGCGCGTCTCTGCTCTTCGTGTTTCAAATCATGCTGCATAAACGTCCGTAACTCCTCGATGCCTTCACTTACAATTTTCAAACTCTGACACCGCCAAGCGACTACTGACCTCAGTACGTGATATCAATTTCAGCTCGATACCATCTTACTGTCCCAGGCAAAAACGCACTCAAAGACGCAAATGCAAACCGAAAAGAAAAACCGATTACACAAACTCACGCAAAAGCTACTTCTTCGTCACATGTAATTACAAATTAACCACTTTCCGATACTCTCCTTTCATTCTACTGTGGAAACTAGTATTTTTTTACGTCGCCACACGGTCCTATATCAAAGCAAACTACGCTCACTGGGCCAGGCGGCGCGGCGCGGCGCGTCTCTGCTCTTCGTGTTTCAAATCATGCTGCATAAACGTCCGTAACTCCTCGATGCCTTCACTTACAATTTTCAAACTCTGACACCGCCAAGCGACTACTGACCTCAGTACGTGATATCAATTTCAGCTCGATACCATCTTACTGTCCCAGGCAAAAACGCACTCAAAGACGCAAATGCAAACCGAAAAGAAAAACCGATTACACAAACTCACGCAAAAGCTACTTCTTCGTCACATGTAATTACAAATTAACCACTTTCCGATACTCTCCTTTCATTCTACTGTGGAAACTAGTATTTTTTTACGTCGCCACACGGTCCTATATCAAAGCAAACTACGCTCACTGGGCCAGGCGGCGCGGCGCGGCGCGTCTCTGCTCTTCGTGTTTCAAATCATGCTGCATAAACGTCCGTAACTCCTCGATGCCTTCACTTACAATTTTCAAACTCTGACACCGCCAAGCGACTACTGACCTCAGTACGTGATATCAATTTCAGCTCGATACCATCTTACTGTCCCAGGCAAAAACGCACTCAAAGACGCAAATGCAAACCGAAAAGAAAAACCGATTACACAAACTCACGCAAAAGCTACTTCTTCGTCACATGTAATTACAAATTAACCACTTTCCGATACTCTCCTTTCATTCTACTGTGGAAACTAGTACTTTTTTACGTCGCCACACGGTCCTATATCAAAGCAAACTACGCTCACTGGGCCAGGCGGCGCGGCGCGGCGCGGCGCGTCTCTGCTCTTCGTGTTTCAAATCATGCTGCATAAACGTCCGTAACTCCTCGATGCCTTCACTTACAATTTTCAAACTCTGACACCGCCAAGCGACTACTGACCTCAGTACGTGATATCAATTTCAGCTCGATACCATCTTACTGTCCCAGGCAAAAACGCACTCAAAGACGCAAATGCAAACCGAAAAGAAAAACCGATTACACAAACTCACGCAAAAGCTACTTCTTCGTCACATGTAATTACAAATTAACCACTTTCCGATACTCTCCTTTCATTCTACTGTGGAAACTAGTATTTTTTTACGTCGCCACACGGTCCTATATCAAAGCAAACTACGCTCACTGGGCCAGGCGGCGCGGCGCGGCGCGGCGCGTCTCTGCTCTTCGTGTTTCAAATCATGCTGCATAAACGTCCGTAACTCCTCGATGCCTTCACTTACAATTTTCAAACTCTGACACCGCCAAGCGACTACTGACCTCAGTACGTGATATCAATTTCAGCTCGATACCATCTTACTGTCCCAGGCAAAAACGCACTCAAAGACGCAAATGCAAACCGAAAAGAAAAACCGATTACACAAACTCACGCAAAAGCTACTTCTTCGTCACATGCGTCACATGTAATTACAAATTAACCACTTTCCGATACTCTCCTTTCATTCTACTGTGGAAACTAGTATTTTTTTACGTCGCCACACGGTCCTATATCAAAGCAAACTACGCTCACTGGGCCAGGCGGCGCGGCGCGGCGCGGCGCGTCTCTGCTCTTCGTGTTTCAAATCATGCTGCATAAACGTCCGTAACTCCTCGATGCCTTCACTTACAATTTTCAAACTCTGACACCGCCAAGCGACTACTGACCTCAGTACGTGATATCAATTTCAGCTCGATACCATCTTACTGTCCCAGGCAAAAACGCACTCAAAGACGCAAATGCAAACCGAAAAGAAAAACCGATTACACAAACTCACGCAAAAGCTACTTCTTCGTCACATGTAATTACAAATTAACCACTTTCCGATACTCTCCTTTCATTCTACTGTGGAAACTAGTATTTTTTTACGTCGCCACACGGTCCTATATCAAAGCAAACTACGCTCACTGGGCCAGGCGGCGCGGCGCGGCGCGGCGCGTCTCTGCTCTTCGTGTTTCAAATCATGCTGCATAAACGTCCGTAACTCCTCGATGCCTTCACTTACAATTTTCAAACTCTGACACCGCCAAGCGACTACTGACCTCAGTACGTGATATCAATTTCAGCTCGATACCATCTTACTGTCCCAGGCAAAAACGCACTCAAAGACGCAAATGCAAACCGAAAAGAAAAACCGATTACACAAACTCACGCAAAAGCTACTTCTTCGTCACATGTAATTACAAATTAACCACTTTCCGATACTCTCCTTTCATTCTACTGTGGAAACTAGTATTTTTTTACGTCGCCACACGGTCCTATATCAAAGCAAACTACGCTCACTGGGCCAGGCGGCGCGGCGCGGCGCGTCTCTGCTCTTCGTGTTTCAAATCATGCTGCATAAACGTCCGTAACTCCTCGATGCCTTCACTTACAATTTTCAAACTCTGACACCGCCAAGCGACTACTGACCTCAGTACGTGATATCAATTTCAGCTCGATACCATCTTACTGTCCCAGGCAAAAACGCACTCAAAGACACAAATGCAAACCGAAAAGAAAAACCGATTACACAAACTCACGCAAAAGCTACTTCTTCGTCACATGTAATTACAAATTAACCACTTTCCGATACTCTCCTTTCATTCTACTGTGGAAACTAGTATTTTTTTACGTCGCCACACGGTCCTATATCAAAGCAAACTACGCTCACTGGGCCAGGCGCGCGCGCGGCGCGGCGCGTCTCTGCTCTTCGTGTTTCAAATCATGCTGCATAAACGTCCGTAACTCCTCGATGCCTTCACTTACAATTTTCAAACTCTGACACCGCCAAGCGACTACTGACCTCAGTACGTGATATCAATTTCAGCTCGATACCATCTTACTGTCCCAGGCAAAAACGCACTCAAAGACGCAAATGCAAACCGAAAAGAAAAACCGATTACACAAACTCACGCAAAAGCTACTTCTTCGTCACATGTAATTACAAATTAACCACTTTCCGATACTCTCCTTTCATTCTACTGTGGAAACTAGTATTTTTTTACGTCGCCACACGGTCCTATATCAAAGCAAACTACGCTCACTGGGCCAGGCGGCGCGGCGCGGCGCGTCTCTGCTCTTCGTGTTTCAAATCATGCTGCATAAACGTCCGTAACTCCTCGATGCCTTCACTTACAATTTTCAAACTCTGACACCGCCAAGCGACTACTGACCTCAGTACGTGATATCAATTTCAGCTCGATACCATCTTACTGTCCCAGGCAAAAACGCACTCAAAGACGCAAATGCAAACCGAAAAGAAAAACCGATTACACAAACTCACGCAAAAGCTACTTCTTCGTCACATGTAATTACAAATTAACCACTTTCCGATACTCTCCTTTCATTCTACTGTGGAAACTAGTATTTTTTTACGTCGCCACACGGTCCTATATCAAAGCAAACTACGCTCACTGGGCCAGGCGGCGCGGCGCGGCGCGTCTCTGCTCTTCGTGTTTCAAATCATGCTGCATAAACGTCCGTAACTCCTCGATGCCTTCACTTACAATTTTCAAACTCTGACACCGCCAAGCGACTACTGACCTCAGTACGTGATATCAATTTCAGCTCGATACCATCTTACTGTCCCAGGCAAAAACGCACTCAAAGACGCAAATGCAAACCGAAAAGAAAAACCGATTACACAAACTCACGCAAAAGCTACTTCTTCGTCACATGTAATTACAAATTAACCACTTTCCGATACTCTCCTTTCATTCTACTGTGGAAACTAGTATTTTTTTACGTCGCCACACGGTCCTATATCAAAGCAAACTACGCTCACTGGGCCAGGCGGCGCGGCGCGGCGCGTCTCTGCTCTTCGTGTTTCAAATCATGCTGCATAAACGTCCGTAACTCCTCGATGCCTTCACTTACAATTTTCAAACTCTGACACCGCCAAGCGACTACTGACCTCAGTACGTGATATCAATTTCAGCTCGATACCATCTTACTGTCCCAGGCAAAAACGCACTCAAAGACGCAAATGCAAACCGAAAAGAAAAACCGATTACACAAACTCACGCAAAAGCTACTTCTTCGTCACATGTAATTACAAATTAACCACTTTCCGATACTCTCCTTTCATTCTACTGTGGAAACTAGTATTTTTTTACGTCGCCACACGGTCCTATATCAAAGCAAACTACGCTCACTGGGCCAGGCGGCGCGGCGCGGCGCGGCGCGTCTCTGCTCTTCGTGTTTCAAATCATGCTGCATAAACGTCCGTAACTCCTCGATGCCTTCACTTACAATTTTCAAACTCTGACACCGCCAAGCGACTACTGACCTCAGTACGTGATATCAATTTCAGCTCGATACCATCTTACTGTCCCAGGCAAAAACGCACTCAAAAGACGCAAATGCAAACCGAAAAGAAAAACCGATTACACAAACTCACGCAAAAGCTACTTCTTCGTCACATGTAATTACAAATTAACCACTTTCCGATACTCTCCTTTCATTCTACTGTGGAAAACTAGTATTTTTTTACGTCGCCACACGGTCCTATATCAAAGCAAACTACGCTCACTGGGCCAGGCGGCGCGGCGCGGCGCGTCTCTGCTCTTCGTGTTTCAAATCATGCTGCATAAACGTCCGTAACTCCTCGATGCCTTCACTTACAATTTTCAAACTCTGACACCGCCAAGCGACTACTGACCTCAGTACGTGATATCAATTTCAGCTCGATACCATCTTACTGTCCCAGGCAAAAACGCACTCAAAGACGCAAATGCAAACCGAAAAGAAAAACCGATTACACAAACTCACGCAAAAGCTACTTCTTCGTCACATGTAATTACAAATTAACCACTTTCCGATACTCTCCTTTCATTCTACTGTGGAAACTAGTATTTTTTTACGTCGCCCACACGGTCCTATATCAAAGCAAACTACGCTCACTGGGCCAGGCGGCGCGGCGGCGGCGCGTCTCTGCTCTTCGTGTTTCAAATCATGCTGCATAAACGTCCGTAACTCCTCGATGCCTTCACTTACAATTTTCAAACTCTGACACCGCCAAGCGACTACTGACCTCAGTACGTGATATCAATTTCAGCTCGATACCATCTTACTGTCCCAGGCAAAAACGCACTCAAAGACGCAAATGCAAACCGAAAAGAAAAACCGATTACACAAACTCACGCAAAAGCTACTTCTTCGTCACATGTAATTACAAATTAACCACTTTCCGATACTCTCCTTTCATTCTACTGTGGAAACTAGTATTTTTTTACGTCGCCACACGGTCCTATATCAAAGCAAACTACGCTCACTGGGCCAGGCGGCGCGGCGCGGCGGGCCGTCTCTGCTCTTCGTGTTTCAAATCATGCTGCATAAACGTCCGTAACTCCTCGATGCCCTTCACTTACAATTTTCAAACTCTGACACCGCCAAGCGACTACTGACCTCAGTACGTGATATCAATTTCAGCTCGATACCATCTTACTGTCCCAGGCAAAAACGCACTCAAAGACGCAAATGCAAACCGAAAAGAAAAACCGATTACACCAAACTCACGCAAAAGCTACTTCTTCGTCACATGTAATTACAAATTAACCACTTTCCGATACTCTCCTTTCATTCTACTGTGGAAACTAGTATTTTTTTACGTCGCCACACCGGTCCTATATCAAAGCAAACTACGCTCACTGGGCCAGGGCGGCGCGGCGCGGCGCGTCTCTGCTCTCGTGTTTCAAATCATGCTGCATAAACGTCCGTAACTCCTCGATGCCTTCACTTACAATTTCAAACTCTGACACCGCCAAGCGACTACTGACCTCAGTACGTGATATCAATTTCAGCTCGATACCATCTTACTGTCCCAGGCAAAAACGCACTCAAAGACGCAAATGCAAACCGAAAAGAAAAACCGATTACACAAACTCACGCAAAAGCTACTTCTTCGTCACATGTAATTACAAATTAACCACTTTCCGATACTCTCCTTTCATTCTACTGTGGAAACTAGTATTTTTTTACGTCGCCACACGGTCCTATATCAAAGCAAACTACGCTCACTGGGCCAGGCGGCGCGGCGCGGCGCGTCTCTGCTCTTCGTGTTTCAAATCATGCTGCATAAACGTCCGTAACTCCTCGATGCCTTCACTTACAATTTTCAAACTCTGACACCGCCAAGCGACTACTGACCTCAGTACGTGATATCAATTTCAGCTCGATACCATCTTACTGTCCCAGGCAAAAACGCACTCAAAGACGCAAATGCAAACCGAAAAGAAAAACCGATTACACAAACTCACGCAAAAGCTACTTCTTCGTCACATGTAATTACAAATTAACCACTTTCCGATACTCTCCTTTCATTCTACTGTGGAAACTAGTATTTTTTTACGTCGCCACACGGTCCTATATCAAAGCAAACTATGCTGCATAAACGTCCGTAACTCCTCGATGCCTTCACTTACAATTTTCAAACTCTGACACCGCCAAGCGACTACTGACCTCAGTACGTGATATCAATTTCAGCTCGATACCATCTTACTGTCCCAGGCAAAAACGCACTCAAAGACGCAAATGCAAACCGAAAAGAAAAACCGATTACACAAACTCACGCAAAAGCTACTTCTTCGTCACATGTAATTACAAATTAACCACTTTCCGATACTCTCCTTTCATTCTACTGTGGAAACTAGTATTTTTTTACGTCGCCACACGGTCCTATATCAAAGCAAACTACGCTCACTGGGCCAGGCGGCGCGGCGCGGCGCGTCTCTGCTCTTCGTGTTTCAAATCATGCTGCATAAACGTCCGTAACTCCTCGATGCCTTCACTTACAATTTTCAAACTCTGACACCGCCAAGCGACTACTGACCTCAGTACGTGATATCAATTTCAGCTCGATACCATCTTACTGTCCCAGGCAAAAACGCACTCAAAGACGCAAATGCAAACCGAAAAGAAAAACCGATTACACAAACTCACGCAAAAGCTACTTCTTCGTCACATGTAATTACAAATTAACCACTTTCCGATACTCTCCTTTCATTCTACTGTGGAAACTAGTATTTTTTTACGTCGCCACACGGTCCCTATATCAAAGCAAACTACGCTCACTGGGCCAGGCGGCGCGGCGCGGCGCGGCGCGTCTCTGCTCTTCGTGTTTCAAATCATGCTGCATAAACGTCCGTAACTCCTCGATGCCTTCACTTACAATTTTCAAACTCTGACACCGCCAAGCGACTACTGACCTCAGTACGTGATATCAATTCAGCTCGATACCATCTTACTGTCCCAGGCAAAAACGCACTCAAAGACGCAAATGCAAACCGAAAAGAAAAAACCGATTACACAAACTCACGCAAAAGCTACTTCTTCGTCACATGTAATTACAAATTAACCACTTTCCGATACTCTCCTTTCATTCTACTGTGGAAACTAGTATTTTTTTACGTCGCCACACGGTCCTATATCAAAGCAAACTACGCTCACTGGGCCAGGCGGCGCGGCGGCGCGGCGCGTCTCTGCTCTTCGTGTTTCAAATCATGCTGCATAAACGTCCGTAACTCCTCGATGCCTTCACTTACAATTTTCAAACTCTGACACCGCCAAGCGACTACTGACCTCAGTACGTGATATCAATTTCAGCTCGATACCATCTTACTGTCCCAGCAAAAACGCACTCAAAGACGCAAATGCAAACCGAAAAGAAAAACCGATTACACAAACTCACGCAAAAGCTACTTCTTCGTCACATGTAATTACAAATTAACCACTTTCCGATACTCTCCTTTCATTCTACTGTGGAAACTAGTATTTTTTTACGTCGCCACACGGTCCTATATCAAAGCAAACTACGCTCACTGGGCCAGGCGGCGCGCGCGGCGCGGCGCGTCTCTGCTCTTCGTGTTTCAAATCATGCTGCATAAACGTCCGTAACTCCTCGATGCCTTCACTTACAATTTTCAAACTCTGACACCGCCCAAGCGACTACTGACCTCAGTACGTGATATCAATTTCAGCTCGATACCATCTTACTGTCCCAGGCAAAAACGCACTCAAAGACGCAAATGCAAACCGAAAAGAAAAACCGATTACACAAACTCACGCAAAAGCTACTTCTTCGTCACATGTAATTACAAATTAACCACTTTCCGATACTCTCCTTTCATTCTACTGTGGAAACTAGTATTTTTTTTACGTCGCCACACGGTCCTATATCAAAGCAAACTACGCTCACTGGGCCAGGCGGCGCGGCGCGGCGCGGCGCGTCTCTGCTCTTCGTGTTTCAAATCATGCTGCATAAACGTCCGTAACTCCTCGATGCCTTCACTTACAATTTTCAAACTCTGACACCGCCAAGCGACTACTGACCTCAGTACGTGATATCAATTTCAGCTCGATACCATCTTACTGTCCCAGGCAAAAACGCACTCAAAGACGCAAATGCAAACCGAAAAGAAAAACCGATTACACAAACTCACGCAAAAGCTACTTCTTCGTCACATGTAATTACAAATTAACCACTTTCCGATACTCTCCTTTCATTCTACTGTGGAAACTAGTATTTTTTTTACGTCGCCACACGGTCCTATATCAAAGCAAACTACGCTCACTGGGCCAGGCGGCGCGGCGCGGCGCGCGCGTCTCTGCTCTTCGTGTTTCAAATCATGCTGCATAAACGTCCGTAACTCCTCGATTCACTGGGCCAGGCGGCGCGGCGCGGCGCGTCTCTGCTCTTCGTGTTTCAAATCATGCTGCATAAACGTCCGTAACTCCTCGATGCCTTCACTTACAATTTACTGTCCCAGGCAAAAACGCACTCAAAGACGCAAATGCAAACCGAAAAGAAAAACCGATTACACAAACTCACGCAAAAGCTACTTCTTCGTCACATGTAATTACAAATTAACCACTTTCCGATACTCTCCTTTCATTCTACTGTGGAAACTAGTATTTTTTTACGTCGCCACACGGTCCTATATCAAAGCAAACTACGCTCACTGGGCCAGGCGGCGCGGCGCGGCGCGTCTCTGCTCTTCGTGTTTCAAATCATGCTGCATAAACGTCCGTAACTCCTCGATGCCTTCACTTACAATTTTCAAACTCTGACACCGCCAAGCGACTACTGACCTCAGTACGTGATATCAATTTCAGCTCGATACCATCTTACTGTCCCAGGCAAAAACGCACTCAAAGACGCAAATGCAAACCGAAAAGAAAAACCGATTACACAAACTCACGCAAAAGCTACTTCTTCGTCACATGTAATTACAAATTAACCACTTTCCGATACTCTCCTTTCATTCTACTGTGGAAACTAGTATTTTTTTACGTCGCCACACGGTCCTATATCAAAGCAAACTACGCTCACTGGGCCAGGCGGCGCGGCGCGGCGCGTCTCTGCTCTTCGTGTTTCAAATCATGCTGCATAAACGTCCGTAACTCCTCGATGCCTTCACTTACAATTTTCAAACTCTGACACCGCCAAGCGACTACTGACCTCAGTACGTGATATCAATTTCAGCTCGATACCATCTTACTGTCCCAGGCAAAAACGCACTCAAAGACGCAAATGCAAACCGAAAAGAAAAACCGATTACACAAACTCACGCAAAAGCTACTTCTTCGTCACATGTAATTACAAATTAACCACTTTCCGATACTCTCCTTTCATTCTACTGTGGAAACTAGTATTTTTTTACGTCGCCACACGGTCCTATATCAAAGCAAACTACGCTCACTGGGCCAGGCGGCGCGGCGCGGCGCGTCTCTGCTCTTCGTGTTTCAAATCATGCTGCATAAACGTCCGTAACTCCTCGATGCCTTCACTTACAATTTTCAAACTCTGACACCGCCAAGCGACTACTGACCTCAGTACGTGATATCAATTTCAGCTCGATACCATCTTACTGTCCCAGGCAAAAACGCACTCAAAGACGCAAATGCAAACCGAAAAGAAAAACCGATTACACAAACTCACGCAAAAGCTACTTCTTCGTCACATGTAATTACAAATTAACCACTTTCCGATACTCTCCTTTCATTCTACTGTGGAAACTAGTATTTTTTTACGTCGCCACACGGTCCTATATCAAAGCAAACTACGCTCACTGGGCCAGGCGGCGCGCGCGCGCGGCGCGTCTCTGCTCTTCGTGTTTCAAATCATGCTGCATAAACGTCCGTAACTCCTCGATGCCTTCACTTACAATTTTCAAACTCTGACACCGCCAAGCGACTACTGACCTCAGTACGTGATATCAATTTCAGCTCGATACCATCTTACTGTCCCAGGCAAAAACGCACTCAAAGACGCAAATGCAAACCGAAAAGAAAAACCGATTACACAAACTCACGCAAAAGCTACTTCTTCGTCACATGTAATTACAAATTAACCACTTTCCGATACTCTCCTTTCATTCTACTGTGGAAACTAGTATTTTTTTACGTCGCCACACGGTCCTATATCAAAGCAAACTACGCTCACTGGGCCAGGCGGCGCGGCGCGGCGCGTCTCTGCTCTTCGTGTTTCAAATCATGCTGCATAAACGTCCGTAACTCCTCGATGCCTTCACTTACAATTTTCAAACTCTGACACCGCCAAGCGACTACTGACCTCAGTACGTGATATCAATTTCAGCTCGATACCATCTTACTGTCCCAGGCAAAAACGCACTCAAAGACGCAAATGCAAACCGAAAAGAAAAACCGATTACACAAACTCACGCAAAAGCTACTTCTTCGTCACATGTAATTACAAATTAACCACTTTCCGATACTCTCCTTTCATTCTACTGTGGAAACTAGTATTTTTTTACGTCGCCACACGGTCCTATATCAAAGCAAACTACGCTCACTGGGCCAGGCGGCGCGGCGCGGCGCGTCTCTGCTCTTCGTGTTTCAAATCATGCTGCATAAACGTCCGTAACTCCTCGATGCCTTCACTTACAATTTTCAAACTCTGACACCGCCAAGCGACTACTGACCTCAGTACGTGATATCAATTTCAGCTCGATACCATCTTACTGTCCCAGGCAAAAACGCACTCAAAGACGCAAATGCAAACCGAAAAGAAAAACCGATTACACAAACTCACGCAAAAGCTACTTCTTCGTCACATGTAATTACAAATTAACCACTTTCCGATACTCTCCTTTCATTCTACTGTGGAAACTAGTATTTTTTTACGTCGCCACACGGTCCTATATCAAAGCAAACTACGCTCACTGGGCCAGGCGGCGCGGCGCGGCGCGGCGCGTCTCTGCTCTTCGTGTTTCAAATCATGCTGCATAAACGTCCGTAACTCCTCGATGCCTTCACTTACAATTTTCAAACTCTGACACCGCCAAGCGACTACTGACCTCAGTACGTGATATCAATTTCAGCTCGATACCATCTTACTGTCCCAGGCAAAAACGCACTCAAAGACGCAAATGCAAACCGAAAAGAAAAACCGATTACACAAACTCACGCAAAAGCTACTTCTTCGTCACATGTAATTACAAATTAACCACTTTCCGATACTCTCCTTTCATTCTACTGTGGAAACTAGTATTTTTTTACGTCGCCACACGGTCCTATATCAAAGCAAACTACGCTCACTGGGCCAGGCGGCGCGGCGCGGCGCGTCTCTGCTCTTCGTGTTTCAAATCATGCTGCATAAACGTCCGTAACTCCTCGATGCCTTCACTTACAATTTTCAAACTCTGACACCGCCAAGCGACTACTGACCTCAGTACGTGATATCAATTTCAGCTCGATACCATCTTACTGTCCCAGGCAAAAACGCACTCAAAGACGCAAATGCAAACCGAAAAGAAAAACCGATTACACAAACTCACGCAAAAGCTACTTCTTCGTCACATGTAATTACAAATTAACCACTTTCCGATACTCTCCTTTCATTCTACTGTGGAAACTAGTATTTTTTTACGTCGCCACACGGTCCTATATCAAAGCAAACTACGCTCACTGGGCCAGGCGGCGCGGCGCGGCGCGTCTCTGCTCTTCGTGTTTCAAATCATGCTGCATAAACGTCCGTAACTCCTCGATGCCTTCACTTACAATTTTCAAACTCTGACACCGCCAAGCGACTACTGACCTCAGTACGTGATATCAATTTCAGCTCGATACCATCTTACTGTCCCAGGCAAAAACGCACTCAAAGACGCAAATGCAAACCGAAAAGAAAAACCGATTACACAAACTCACGCAAAAGCTACTTCTTCGTCACATGTAATTACAAATTAACCACTTTCCGATACTCTCCTTTCATTCTACTGTGGAAACTAGTATTTTTTTACGTCGCCACACGGTCCTATATCAAAGCAAACTACGCTCACTGGGCCAGGCGGCGCGGCGCGGCGCGTCTCTGCTCTTCGTGTTTCAAATCATGCTGCATAAACGTCCGTAACTCCTCGATGCCTTCACTTACAATTTTCAAACTCTGACACCGCCAAGCGACTACTGACCTCAGTACGTGATATCAATTTCAGCTCGATACCATCTTACTGTCCCAGGCAAAAACGCACTCAAAGACGCAAATGCAAACCGAAAAGAAAAACCGATTACACAAACTCACGCAAAAGCTACTTCTTCGTCACATGTAATTACAAATTAACCACTTTCCGATACTCTCCTTTCATTCTACTGTGGAAACTAGTATTTTTTTACGTCGCCACACGGTCCTATATCAAAGCAAACTACGCTCACTGGGCCAGGCGGCGCGGCGCGGCGCGGCGCGTCTCTGCTCTTCGTGTTTCAAATCATGCTGCATAAACGTCCGTAACTCCTCGATGCCTTCACTTACAATTTTCAAACTCTGACACCGCCAAGCGACTACTGACCTCAGTACGTGATATCAATTTCAGCTCGATACCATCTTACTGTCCCAGGCAAAAACGCACTCAAAGACGCAAATGCAAACCGAAAAGAAAAACCGATTACACAAACTCACGCAAAAGCTACTTCTTCGTCACATGTAATTACAAATTAACCACTTTCCGATACTCTCCTTTCATTCTACTGTGGAAACTAGTATTTTTTTACGTCGCCACACGGTCCTATATCAAAGCAAACTACGCTCACTGGGCCAGGCGGCGCGGCGCGGCGCGTCTCTGCTCTTCGTGTTTCAAATCATGCTGCATAAACGTCCGTAACTCCTCGATGCCTTCACTTACAATTTTCAAACTCTGACACCGCCAAGCGACTACTGACCTCAGTACGTGATATCAATTTCAGCTCGATACCATCTTACTGTCCCAGGCAAAAACGCACTCAAAGACGCAAATGCAAACCGAAAAGAAAAACCGATTACACAAACTCACGCAAAAGCTACTTCTTCGTCACATGTAATTACAAATTAACCACTTTCCGATACTCTCCTTTCATTCTACTGTGGAAACTAGTATTTTTTTACGTCGCCACACGGTCCTATATCAAAGCAAACTACGCTCACTGGGCCAGGCGGCGCGGCGCGGCGCGGCGCGTCTCTGCTCTTCGTGTTTCAAATCATGCTGCATAAACGTCCGTAACTCCTCGATGCCTTCACTTACAATTTTCAAACTCTGACACCGCCAAGCGACTACTGACCTCAGTACGTGATATCAATTTCAGCTCGATACCATCTTACTGTCCCAGGCAAAAACGCACTCAAAGACGCAAATGCAAACCGAAAAGAAAAACCGATTACACAAACTCACGCAAAAGCTACTTCTTCGTCACATGTAATTACAAATTAACCACTTTCCGATACTCTCCTTTCATTCTACTGTGGAAACTAGTATTTTTTTACGTCGCCACACGGTCCTATATCAAAGCAAACTACGCTCACTGGGCCAGGCGGCGCGGCGCGGCGCGTCTCTGCTCTTCGTGTTTCAAATCATGCTGCATAAACGTCCGTAACTCCTCGATGCCTTCACTTACAATTTTCAAACTCTGACACCGCCAAGCGACTACTGACCTCAGTACGTGATATCAATTTCAGCTCGATACCATCTTACTGTCCCAGGCAAAAACGCACTCAAAGACGCAAATGCAAACCGAAAAGAAAAACCGATTACACAAACTCACGCAAAAGCTACTTCTTCGTCACATGTAATTACAAATTAACCACTTTCCGATACTCTCCTTTCATTCTACTGTGGAAACTAGTATTTTTTTACGTCGCCACACGGTCCTATATCAAAGCAAACTACGCTCACTGGGCCAGGCGGCGCGGCGCGGCGCGGCGCGTCTCTGCTCTTCGTGTTTCAAATCATGCTGCATAAACGTCCGTAACTCCTCGATGCCTTCACTTACAATTTTCAAACTCTGACACCGCCAAGCGACTACTGACCTCAGTACGTGATATCAATTTCAGCTCGATACCATCTTACTGTCCCAGGCAAAAACGCACTCAAAGACGCAAATGCAAACCGAAAAGAAAAACCGATTACACAAACTCACGCAAAAGCTACTTCTTCGTCACATGTAATTACAAATTAACCACTTTCCGATACTCTCCTTTCATTCTACTGTGGAAACTAGTATTTTTTTACGTCGCCACACGGTCCTATATCAAAGCAAACTACGCTCACTGGGCCAGGCGGCGCGGCGCGGCGCGGCGCGTCTCTGCTCTTCGTGTTTCAAATCATGCTGCATAAACGTCCGTAACTCCTCGATGCCTTCACTTACAATTTTCAAACTCTGACACCGCCAAGCGACTACTGACCTCAGTACGTGATATCAATTTCAGCTCGATACCATCTTACTGTCCCAGGCAAAAACGCACTCAAAGACGCAAATGCAAACCGAAAAGAAAAACCGATTACACAAACTCACGCAAAAGCTACTTCTTCGTCACATGTAATTACAAATTAACCACTTTCCGATACTCTCCTTTCATTCTACTGTGGAAACTAGTATTTTTTTACGTCGCCACACGGTCCTATATCAAAGCAAACTACGCTCACTGGGCCAGGCGGCGCGGCGCGGCGCGGCGCGTCTCTGCTCTTCGTGTTTCAAATCATGCTGCATAAACGTCCGTAACTCCTCGATGCCTTCACTTACAATTTTCAAACTCTGACACCGCCAAGCGACTACTGACCTCAGTACGTGATATCAATTTCAGCTCGATACCATCTTACTGTCCCAGGCAAAAACGCACTCAAAGACGCAAATGCAAACCGAAAAGAAAAACCGATTACACAAACTCACGCAAAAGCTACTTCTTCGTCACATGTAATTACAAATTAACCACTTTCCGATACTCTCCTTTCATTCTACTGTGGAAACTAGTATTTTTTTACGTCGCCACACGGTCCTATATCAAAGCAAACTACGCTCACTGGGCCAGGCGGCGCGGCGCGGCGCGGCGCGTCTCTGCTCTTCGTGTTTCAAATCATGCTGCATAAACGTCCGTAACTCCTCGATGCCTTCACTTACAATTTTCAAACTCTGACACCGCCAAGCGACTACTGACCTCAGTACGTGATATCAATTTCAGCTCGATACCATCTTACTGTCCCAGGCAAAAACGCACTCAAAGACGCAAATGCAAACCGAAAAGAAAAACCGATTACACAAACTCACGCAAAAGCTACTTCTTCGTCACATGTAATTACAAATTAACCACTTTCCGATACTCTCCTTTCATTCTACTGTGGAAACTAGTATTTTTTTACGTCGCCACACGGTCCTATATCAAAGCAAACTACGCTCACTGGGCCAGGCGGCGCGGCGCGGCGCGTCTCTGCTCTTCGTGTTTCAAATCATGCTGCATAAACGTCCGTAACTCCTCGATGCCTTCACTTACAATTTTCAAACTCTGACACCGCCAAGCGACTACTGACCTCAGTACGTGATATCAATTTCAGCTCGATACCATCTTACTGTCCCAGGCAAAAACGCACTCAAAGACGCAAATGCAAACCGAAAAGAAAAACCGATTACACAAACTCACGCAAAAGCTACTTCTTCGTCACATGTAATTACAAATTAACCACTTTCCGATACTCTCCTTTCATTCTACTGTGGAAACTAGTATTTTTTTACGTCGCCACACGGTCCTATATCAAAGCAAACTACGCTCACTGGGCCAGGCGGCGCGGCGCGGCGCGGCGCGTCTCTGCTCTTCGTGTTTCAAATCATGCTGCATAAACGTCCGTAACTCCTCGATGCCTTCACTTACAATTTTCAAACTCTGACACCGCCAAGCGACTACTGACCTCAGTACGTGATATCAATTTCAGCTCGATACCATCTTACTGTCCCAGGCAAAAACGCACTCAAAGACGCAAATGCAAACCGAAAAGAAAAACCGATTACACAAACTCACGCAAAAGCTACTTCTTCGTCACATGTAATTACAAATTAACCACTTTCCGATACTCTCCTTTCATTCTACTGTGGAAACTAGTATTTTTTTACGTCGCCACACGGTCCTATATCAAAGCAAACTACGCTCACTGGGCCAGGCGGCGCGGCGCGCGCGGCGCGTCTCTGCTCTTCGTGTTTCAAATCATGCTGCATAAACGTCCGTAACTCCTCGATGCCTTCACTTACAATTTTCAAACTCTGACACCGCCAAGCGACTACTGACCTCAGTACGTGATATCAATTTCAGCTCGATACCATCTTACTGTCCCAGGCAAAAACGCACTCAAAGACGCAAATGCAAACCGAAAAGAAAAACCGATTACACAAACTCACGCAAAAGCTACTTCTTCGTCACATGTAATTACAAATTAACCACTTTCCGATACTCTCCTTTCATTCTACTGTGGAAACTAGTATTTTTTTACGTCGCCACACGGTCCTATATCAAAGCAAACTACGCTCACTGGGCCAGGCGGCGCGGCGCGGCGCGTCTCTGCTCTTCGTGTTTCAAATCATGCTGCATAAACGTCCGTAACTCCTCGATGCCTTCACTTACAATTTTCAAACTCTGACACCGCCAAGCGACTACTGACCTCAGTACGTGATATCAATTTCAGCTCGATACCATCTTACTGTCCCAGGCAAAAACGCACTCAAAGACGCAAATGCAAACCGAAAAGAAAAACCGATTACACAAACTCACGCAAAAGCTACTTCTTCGTCACATGTAATTACAAATTAACCACTTTCCGATACTCTCCTTTCATTCTACTGTGGAAACTAGTATTTTTTTACGTCGCCACACGGTCCTATATCAAAGCAAACTACGCTCACTGGGCCAGGCGGCGCGGCGCGGCGCGTCTCTGCTCTTCGTGTTTCAAATCATGCTGCATAAACGTCCGTAACTCCTCGATGCCTTCACTTACAATTTTCAAACTCTGACACCGCCAAGCGACTACTGACCTCAGTACGTGATATCAATTTCAGCTCGATACCATCTTACTGTCCCAGGCAAAAACGCACTCAAAGACGCAAATGCAAACCGAAAAGAAAAACCGATTACACAAACTCACGCAAAAGCTACTTCTTCGTCACATGTAATTACAAATTAACCACTTTCCGATACTCTCCTTTCATTCTACTGTGGAAACTAGTATTTTTTTACGTCGCCACACGGTCCTATATCAAAGCAAACTACGCTCACTGGGCCAGGCGGCGCGGCGCGGCGCGTCTCTGCTCTTCGTGTTTCAAATCATGCTGCATAAACGTCCGTAACTCCTCGATGCCTTCACTTACAATTTTCAAACTCTGACACCGCCAAGCGACTACTGACCTCAGTACGTGATATCAATTTCAGCTCGATACCATCTTACTGTCCCAGGCAAAAACGCACTCAAAGACGCAAATGCAAACCGAAAAGAAAAACCGATTACACAAACTCACGCAAAAGCTACTTCTTCGTCACATGTAATTACAAATTAACCACTTTCCGATACTCTCCTTTCATTCTACTGTGGAAACTAGTATTTTTTTACGTCGCCACACGGTCCTATATCAAAGCAAACTACGCTCACTGGGCCAGGCGGCGCGGCGCGGCGCGGCGCGTCTCTGCTCTTCGTGTTTCAAATCATGCTGCATAAACGTCCGTAACTCCTCGATGCCTTCACTTACAATTTTCAAACTCTGACACCGCCAAGCGACTACTGACCTCAGTACGTGATATCAATTTCAGCTCGATACCATCTTACTGTCCCAGGCAAAAACGCACTCAAAGACGCAAATGCAAACCGAAAAGAAAAACCGATTACACAAACTCACGCAAAAGCTACTTCTTCGTCACATGTAATTACAAATTAACCACTTTCCGATCTCCTTTCATTCTACTGTGGAAACTAGTATTTTTTTACGTCGCCACACGGTCCTATATCAAAGCAAACTACGCTCACTGGGCCAGGCGGCGCGGCGCGGCGCGGCGCGTCTCTGCTCTTCGTGTTTCAAATCATGCTGCATAAACGTCCGTAACTCCTCGATGCCTTCACTTACAATTTTCAAACTCTGACACCGCCAAGCGACTACTGACCTCAGTACGTGATATCAATTTCAGCTCGATACCATCTTACTGTCCCAGGCAAAAACGCACTCAAAGACGCAAATGCAAACCGAAAAGAAAAACCGATTACACAAACTCACGCAAAAGCTACTTCTTCGTCACATGTAATTACAAATTAACCACTTTCCGATACTCTCCTTTCATTCTACTGTGGAAACTAGTATTTTTTTACGTCGCCACACGGTCCTATATCAAAGCAAACTACGCTCACTGGGCCAGGCGGCGCGGCGCGGCGCGTCTCTGCTCTTCGTGTTTCAAATCATGCTGCATAAACGTCCGTAACTCCTCGATGCCTTCACTTACAATTTTCAAACTCTGACACCGCCAAGCGACTACTGACCTCAGTACGTGATATCAATTTCAGCTCGATACCATCTTACTGTCCCAGGCAAAAATGCACTCAAAGACGCAAATGCAAACCGAAAAGAAAAACCGATTACACAAACTCACGCAAAAGCTACTTCTTCGTCACATGTAATTACAAATTAACCACTTTCCGATACTCTCCTTTCATTCTACTGTGGAAACTAGTATTTTTTTACGTCGCCACACGGTCCTATATCAAAGCAAACTACGCTCACTGGGCCAGGCGGCGCGGCGCGGCGCGGCGCGTCTCTGCTCTTCGTGTTTCAAATCATGCTGCATAAACGTCCGTAACTCCTCGATGCCTTCACTTACAATTTTCAAACTCTGACACCGCCAAGCGACTACTGACCTCAGTACGTGATATCAATTTCAGCTCGATACCATCTTACTGTCCCAGGCAAAAACGCACTCAAAGACGCAAATGCAAACCGAAAAGAAAAACCGATTACACAAACTCACGCAAAAGCTACTTCTTCGTCACATGTAATTACAAATTAACCACTTTCCGATACTCTCCTTTCATTCTACTGTGGAAACTAGTATTTTTTTACGTCGCCACACGGTCCTATATCAAAGCAAACTACGCTCACTGGGCCAGGCGGCGCGGCGCGGCGCGTCTCTGCTCTTCGTGTTTCAAATCATGCTGCATAAACGTCCGTAACTCCTCGATGCCTTCACTTACAATTTTCAAACTCTGACACCGCCAAGCGACTACTGACCTCAGTACGTGATATCAATTTCAGCTCGATACCATCTTACTGTCCCAGGCAAAAACGCACTCAAAGACGCAAATGCAAACCGAAAAGAAAAACCGATTACACAAACTCACGCAAAAGCTACTTCTTCGTCACATGTAATTACAAATTAACCACTTTCCGATACTCTCCTTTCATTCTACTGTGGAAACTAGTATTTTTTTACGTCGCCACACGGTCCTATATCAAAGCAAACTACGCTCACTGGGCCAGGCGGCGCGGCGCGGCGCGTCTCTGCTCTTCGTGTTTCAAATCATGCTGCATAAACGTCCGTAACTCCTCGATGCCTTCACTTACAATTTTCAAACTCTGACACCGCCAAGCGACTACTGACCTCAGTACGTGATATCAATTTCAGCTCGATACCATCTTACTGTCCCAGGCAAAAACGCACTCAAAGACGCAAATGCAAACCGAAAAGAAAAACCGATTACACAAACTCACGCAAAAGCTACTTCTTCGTCACATGTAATTACAAATTAACCACTTTCCGATACTCTCCTTTCATTCTACTGTGGAAACTAGTATTTTTTTACGTCGCCACACGGTCCTATATCAAAGCAAACTACGCTCACTGGGCCAGGCGGCGCGGCGCGGCGCGGCGCGTCTCTGCTCTTCGTGTTTCAAATCATGCTGCATAAACGTCCGTAACTCCTCGATGCCTTCACTTACAATTTTCAAACTCTGACACCGCCAAGCGACTACTGACCTCAGTACGTGATATCAATTTCAGCTCGATACCATCTTACTGTCCCAGGCAAAAACGCACTCAAAGACGCAAATGCAAACCGAAAAGAAAAACCGATTACACAAACTCACGCAAAAGCTACTTCTTCGTCACATGTAATTACAAATTAACCACTTTCCGATACTCTCCTTTCATTCTACTGTGGAAACTAGTATTTTTTTACGTCGCCACACGGTCCTATATCAAAGCAAACTACGCTCACTGGGCCAGGCGGCGCGGCGCGGCGCGTCTCTGCTCTTCGTGTTTCAAATCATGCTGCATAAACGTCCGTAACTCCTCGATGCCTTCACTTACAATTTTCAAACTCTGACACCGCCAAGCGACTACTGACCTCAGTACGTGATATCAATTTCAGCTCGATACCATCTTACTGTCCCAGGCAAAAACGCACTCAAAGACGCAAATGCAAACCGAAAAGAAAAACCGATTACACAAACTCACGCAAAAGCTACTTCTTCGTCACATGTAATTAAATTAACCACTTTCCGATACTCTCCTTTCATTCTACTGTGGAAACTAGTATTTTTTTACGTCGCCACACGGTCCTATATCAAAGCAAACTACGCTCACTGGGCCAGGCGGCGCGGCGCGGCGCGGCGCGTCTCTGCTCTTCGTGTTTCAAATCATGCTGCATAAACGTCCGTAACTCCTCGATGCCTTCACTTACAATTTTCAAACTCTGACACCGCCAAGCGACTACTGACCTCAGTACGTGATATCAATTTCAGCTCGATACCATCTTACTGTCCCAGGCAAAAACGCACTCAAAGACGCAAATGCAAACCGAAAAGAAAAACCGATTACACAAACTCACGCAAAAGCTACTTCTTCGTCACATGTAATTACAAATTAACCACTTTCCGATACTCTCCTTTCATTCTACTGTGGAAACTAGTATTTTTTTACGTCGCCACACGGTCCTATATCAAAGCAAACTACGCTCACTGGGCCAGGCGGCGCGGCGCGGCGCGGCGCGTCTCTGCTCTTCGTGTTTCAAATCATGCTGCATAAACGTCCGTAACTCCTCGATGCCTTCACTTACAATTTTCAAACTCTGACACCGCCAAGCGACTACTGACCTCAGTACGTGATATCAATTTCAGCTCGATACCATCTTACTGTCCCAGGCAAAAACGCACTCAAAGACGCAAATGCAAACCGAAAAGAAAAACCGATTACACAAACTCACGCAAAAGCTACTTCTTCGTCACATGTAATTACAAATTAACCACTTTCCGATACTCTCCTTTCATTCTACTGTGGAAACTAGTATTTTTTTACGTCGCCACACGGTCCTATATCAAAGCAAACTACGCTCACTGGGCCAGGCGGCGCGGCGCGGCGCGGCGCGTCTCTGCTCTTCGTGTTTCAAATCATGCTGCATAAACGTCCGTAACTCCTCGATGCCTTCACTTACAATTTTCAAACTCTGACACCGCCAAGCGACTACTGACCTCAGTACGTGATATCAATTTCAGCTCGATACCATCTTACTGTCCCAGGCAAAAACGCACTCAAAGACGCAAATGCAAACCGAAAAGAAAAACCGATTACACAAACTCACGCAAAAGCTACTTCTTCGTCACATGTAATTACAAATTAACCACTTTCCGATACTCTCCTTTCATTCTACTGTGGAAACTAGTATTTTTTTACGTCGCCACACGGTCCTATATCAAAGCAAACTACGCTCACTGGGCCAGGCGGCGCGGCGCGGCGCGGCGCGTCTCTGCTCTTCGTGTTTCAAATCATGCTGCATAAACGTCCGTAACTCCTCGATGCCTTCACTTACAATTTTCAAACTCTGACACCGCCAAGCGACTACTGACCTCAGTACGTGATATCAATTTCAGCTCGATACCATCTTACTGTCCCAGGCAAAAACGCACTCAAAGACGCAAATGCAAACCGAAAAGAAAAACCGATTACACAAACTCACGCAAAAGCTACTTCTTCGTCACATGTAATTACAAATTAACCACTTTCCGATACTCTCCTTTCATTCTACTGTGGAAACTAGTATTTTTTTACGTCGCCACACGGTCCTATATCAAAGCAAACTACGCTCACTGGGCCAGGCGGCGCGGCGCGGCGCGGCGCGTCTCTGCTCTTCGTGTTTCAAATCATGCTGCATAAACGTCCGTAACTCCTCGATGCCTTCACTTACAATTTTCAAACTCTGACACCGCCAAGCGACTACTGACCTCAGTACGTGATATCAATTTCAGCTCGATACCATCTTACTGTCCCAGGCAAAAACGCACTCAAAGACGCAAATGCAAACCGAAAAGAAAAACCGATTACACAAACTCACGCAAAAGCTACTTCTTCGTCACATGTAATTACAAATTAACCACTTTCCGATACTCTCCTTTCATTCTACTGTGGAAACTAGTATTTTTTTACGTCGCCACACGGTCCTATATCAAAGCAAACTACGCTCACTGGGCCAGGCGGCGCGGCGCGGCGCGGCGCGTCTCTGCTCTTCGTGTTTCAAATCATGCTGCATAAACGTCCGTAACTCCTCGATGCCTTCACTTACAATTTTCAAACTCTGACACCGCCAAGCGACTACTGACCTCAGTACGTGATATCAATTTCAGCTCGATACCATCTTACTGTCCCAGGCAAAAACGCACTCAAAGACGCAAATGCAAACCGAAAAGAAAAACCGATTACACAAACTCACGCAAAAGCTACTTCTTCGTCACATGTAATTACAAATTAACCACTTTCCGATACTCTCCTTTCATTCTACTGTGGAAACTAGTATTTTTTTACGTCGCCACACGGTCCTATATCAAAGCAAACTACGCTCACTGGGCCAGGCGGCGCGGCGCGGCGCGGCGCGTCTCTGCTCTTCGTGTTTCAAATCATGCTGCATAAACGTCCGTAACTCCTCGATGCCTTCACTTACAATTTTCAAACTCTGACACCGCCAAGCGACTACTGACCTCAGTACGTGATATCAATTTCAGCTCGATACCATCTTACTGTCCCAGGCAAAAACGCACTCAAAGACGCAAATGCAAACCGAAAAGAAAAACCGATTACACAAACTCACGCAAAAGCTACTTCTTCGTCACATGTAATTACAAATTAACCACTTTCCGATACTCTCCTTTCATTCTACTGTGGAAACTAGTATTTTTTTACGTCGCCACACGGTCCTATATCAAAGCAAACTACGCTCACTGGGCCAGGCGGCGCGGCGCGGCGCGGCGCGTCTCTGCTCTTCGTGTTTCAAATCATGCTGCATAAACGTCCGTAACTCCTCGATGCCTTCACTTACAATTTTCAAACTCTGACACCGCCAAGCGACTACTGACCTCAGTACGTGATATCAATTTCAGCTCGATACCATCTTACTGTCCCAGGCAAAAACGCACTCAAAGACGCAAATGCAAACCGAAAAGAAAAACCGATTACACAAACTCACGCAAAAGCTACTTCTTCGTCACATGTAATTACAAATTAACCACTTTCCGATACTCTCCTTTCATTCTACTGTGGAAACTAGTATTTTTTTACGTCGCCACACGGTCCTATATCAAAGCAAACTACGCTCACTGGGCCAGGCGGCGCGGCGCGGCGCGGCGCGTCTCTGCTCTTCGTGTTTCAAATCATGCTGCATAAACGTCCGTAACTCCTCGATGCCTTCACTTACAATTTTCAAACTCTGACACCGCCAAGCGACTACTGACCTCAGTACGTGATATCAATTTCAGCTCGATACCATCTTACTGTCCCAGGCAAAAACGCACTCAAAGACGCAAATGCAAACCGAAAAGAAAAACCGATTACACAAACTCACGCAAAAGCTACTTCTTCGTCACATGTAATTACAAATTAACCACTTTCCGATACTCTCCTTTCATTCTACTGTGGAAACTAGTATTTTTTTACGTCGCCACACGGTCCTATATCAAAGCAAACTACGCTCACTGGGCCAGGCGGCGCGGCGCGGCGCGGCGCGTCTCTGCTCTTCGTGTTTCAAATCATGCTGCATAAACGTCCGTAACTCCTCGATGCCTTCACTTACAATTTTCAAACTCTGACACCGCCAAGCGACTACTGACCTCAGTACGTGATATCAATTTCAGCTCGATACCATCTTACTGTCCCAGGCAAAAACGCACTCAAAGACGCAAATGCAAACCGAAAAGAAAAACCGATTACACAAACTCACGCAAAAGCTACTTCTTCGTCACATGTAATTACAAATTAACCACTTTCCGATACTCTCCTTTCATTCTACTGTGGAAACTAGTATTTTTTTACGTCGCCACACGGTCCTATATCAAAGCAAACTACGCTCACTGGGCCAGGCGGCGCGGCGCGGCGCGGCGCGTCTCTGCTCTTCGTGTTTCAAATCATGCTGCATAAACGTCCGTAACTCCTCGATGCCTTCACTTACAATTTTCAAACTCTGACACCGCCAAGCGACTACTGACCTCAGTACGTGATATCAATTTCAGCTCGATACCATCTTACTGTCCCAGGCAAAAACGCACTCAAAGACGCAAATGCAAACCGAAAAGAAAAACCGATTACACAAACTCACGCAAAAGCTACTTCTTCGTCACATGTAATTACAAATTAACCACTTTCCGATACTCTCCTTTCATTCTACTGTGGAAACTAGTATTTTTTTACGTCGCCACACGGTCCTATATCAAAGCAAACTACGCTCACTGGGCCAGGCGGCGCGGCGCGGCGCGGCGCGTCTCTGCTCTTCGTGTTTCAAATCATGCTGCATAAACGTCCGTAACTCCTCGATGCCTTCACTTACAATTTTCAAACTCTGACACCGCCAAGCGACTACTGACCTCAGTACGTGATATCAATTTCAGCTCGATACCATCTTACTGTCCCAGGCAAAAACGCACTCAAAGACGCAAATGCAAACCGAAAAGAAAAACCGATTACACAAACTCACGCAAAAGCTACTTCTTCGTCACATGTAATTACAAATTAACCACTTTCCGATACTCTCCTTTCATTCTACTGTGGAAACTAGTATTTTTTTACGTCGCCACACGGTCCTATATCAAAGCAAACTACGCTCACTGGGCCAGGCGGCGCGGCGCGGCGCGGCGCGTCTCTGCTCTTCGTGTTTCAAATCATGCTGCATAAACGTCCGTAACTCCTCGATGCCTTCACTTACAATTTTCAAACTCTGACACCGCCAAGCGACTACTGACCTCAGTACGTGATATCAATTTCAGCTCGATACCATCTTACTGTCCCAGGCAAAAACGCACTCAAAGACGCAAATGCAAACCGAAAAGAAAAACCGATTACACAAACTCACGCAAAAGCTACTTCTTCGTCACATGTAATTACAAATTAACCACTTTCCGATACTCTCCTTTCATTCTACTGTGGAAACTAGTATTTTTTTACGTCGCCACACGGTCCTATATCAAAGCAAACTACGCTCACTGGGCCAGGCGGCGCGGCGCGGCGCGGCGCGTCTCTGCTCTTCGTGTTTCAAATCATGCTGCATAAACGTCCGTAACTCCTCGATGCCTTCACTTACAATTTTCAAACTCTGACACCGCCAAGCGACTACTGACCTCAGTACGTGATATCAATTTCAGCTCGATACCATCTTACTGTCCCAGGCAAAAACGCACTCAAAGACGCAAATGCAAACCGAAAAGAAAAACCGATTACACAAACTCACGCAAAAGCTACTTCTTCGTCACATGTAATTACAAATTAACCACTTTCCGATACTCTCCTTTCATTCTACTGTGGAAACTAGTATTTTTTTACGTCGCCACACGGTCCTATATCAAAGCAAACTACGCTCACTGGGCCAGGCGGCGCGGCGCGGCGCGGCGCGTCTCTGCTCTTCGTGTTTCAAATCATGCTGCATAAACGTCCGTAACTCCTCGATGCCTTCACTTACAATTTTCAAACTCTGACACCGCCAAGCGACTACTGACCTCAGTACGTGATATCAATTTCAGCTCGATACCATCTTACTGTCCCAGGCAAAAACGCACTCAAAGACGCAAATGCAAACCGAAAAGAAAAACCGATTACACAAACTCACGCAAAAGCTACTTCTTCGTCACATGTAATTACAAATTAACCACTTTCCGATACTCTCCTTTCATTCTACTGTGGAAACTAGTATTTTTTTACGTCGCCACACGGTCCTATATCAAAGCAAACTACGCTCACTGGGCCAGGCGGCGCGGCGCGGCGCGTCTCTGCTCTTCGTGTTTCAAATCATGCTGCATAAACGTCCGTAACTCCTCGATGCCTTCACTTACAATTTTCAAACTCTGACACCGCCAAGCGACTACTGACCTCAGTACGTGATATCAATTTCAGCTCGATACCATCTTACTGTCCCAGGCAAAAACGCACTCAAAGACGCAAATGCAAACCGAAAAGAAAAACCGATTACACAAACTCACGCAAAAGCTACTTCTTCGTCACATGTAATTACAAATTAACCACTTTCCGATACTCTCCTTTCATTCTACTGTGGAAACTAGTATTTTTTTACGTCGCCACACGGTCCTATATCAAAGCAAACTACGCTCACTGGGCCAGGCGGCGCGGCGCGGCGCGTCTCTGCTCTTCGTGTTTCAAATCATGCTGCATAAACGTCCGTAACTCCTCGATGCCTTCACTTACAATTTTCAAACTCTGACACCGCCAAGCGACTACTGACCTCAGTACGTGATATCAATTTCAGCTCGATACCATCTTACTGTCCCAGGCAAAAACGCACTCAAAGACGCAAATGCAAACCGAAAAGAAAAACCGATTACACAAACTCACGCAAAAGCTACTTCTTCGTCACATGTAATTACAAATTAACCACTTTCCGATACTCTCCTTTCATTCTACTGTGGAAACTAGTATTTTTTTACGTCGCCACACGGTCCTATATCAAAGCAAACTACGCTCACTGGGCCAGGCGGCGCGGCGCGGCGCGTCTCTGCTCTTCGTGTTTCAAATCATGCTGCATAAACGTCCGTAACTCCTCGATGCCTTCACTTACAATTTTCAAACTCTGACACCGCCAAGCGACTACTGACCTCAGTACGTGATATCAATTTCAGCTCGATACCATCTTACTGTCCCAGGCAAAAACGCACTCAAAGACGCAAATGCAAACCGAAAAGAAAAACCGATTACACAAACTCACGCAAAAGCTACTTCTTCGTCACATGTAATTACAAATTAACCACTTTCCGATACTCTCCTTTCATTCTACTGTGGAAACTAGTATTTTTTTACGTCGCCACACGGTCCTATATCAAAGCAAACTACGCTCACTGGGCCAGGCGGCGCGGCGCGGCGCGTCTCTGCTCTTCGTGTTTCAAATCATGCTGCATAAACGTCCGTAACTCCTCGATGCCTTCACTTACAATTTTCAAACTCTGACACCGCCAAGCGACTACTGACCTCAGTACGTGATATCAATTTCAGCTCGATACCATCTTACTGTCCCAGGCAAAAACGCACTCAAAGACGCAAATGCAAACCGAAAAGAAAAACCGATTACACAAACTCACGCAAAAGCTACTTCTTCGTCACATGTAATTACAAATTAACCACTTTCCGATACTCTCCTTTCATTCTACTGTGGAAACTAGTATTTTTTTACGTCGCCACACGGTCCTATATCAAAGCAAACTACGCTCACTGGGCCAGGCGGCGCGGCGCGGCGCGGCGCGTCTCTGCTCTTCGTGTTTCAAATCATGCTGCATAAACGTCCGTAACTCCTCGATGCCTTCACTTACAATTTTCAAACTCTGACACCGCCAAGCGACTACTGACCTCAGTACGTGATATCAATTTCAGCTCGATACCATCTTACTGTCCCAGGCAAAAACGCACTCAAAGACGCAAATGCAAACCGAAAAGAAAAACCGATTACACAAACTCACGCAAAAGCTACTTCTTCGTCACATGTAATTACAAATTAACCACTTTCCGATACTCTCCTTTCATTCTACTGTGGAAACTAGTATTTTTTTACGTCGCCACACGGTCCTATATCAAAGCAAACTACGCTCACTGGGCCAGGCGGCGCGGCGCGGCGCGGCGCGTCTCTGCTCTTCGTGTTTCAAATCATGCTGCATAAACGTCCGTAACTCCTCGATGCCTTCACTTACAATTTTCAAACTCTGACACCGCCAAGCGACTACTGACCTCAGTACGTGATATCAATTTCAGCTCGATACCATCTTACTGTCCCAGGCAAAAACGCACTCAAAGACGCAAATGCAAACCGAAAAGAAAAACCGATTACACAAACTCACGCAAAAGCTACTTCTTCGTCACATGTAATTACAAATTAACCACTTTCCGATACTCTCCTTTCATTCTACTGTGGAAACTAGTATTTTTTTACGTCGCCACACGGTCCTATATCAAAGCAAACTACGCTCACTGGGCCAGGCGGCGCGGCGCGGCGCGGCGCGGCGCGTCTCTGCTCTTCGTGTTTCAAATCATGCTGCATAAACGTCCGTAACTCCTCGATGCCTTCACTTACAATTTTCAAACTCTGACACCGCCAAGCGACTACTGACCTCAGTACGTGATATCAATTTCAGCTCGATACCATCTTACTGTCCCAGGCAAAAACGCACTCAAAGACGCAAATGCAAACCGAAAAGAAAAACCGATTACACAAACTCACGCAAAAGCTACTTCTTCGTCACATGTAATTACAAATTAACCACTTTCCGATACTCTCCTTTCATTCTACTGTGGAAACTAGTATTTTTTTACGTCGCCACACGGTCCTATATCAAAGCAAACTACGCTCACTGGGCCAGGCGGCGCGGCGCGGCGCGTCTCTGCTCTTCGTGTTTCAAATCATGCTGCATAAACGTCCGTAACTCCTCGATGCCTTCACTTACAATTTTCAAACTCTGACACCGCCAAGCGACTACTGACCTCAGTACGTGATATCAATTTCAGCTCGATACCATCTTACTGTCCCAGGCAAAAACGCACTCAAAGACGCAAATGCAAACCGAAAAGAAAAACCGATTACACAAACTCACGCAAAAGCTACTTCTTCGTCACATGTAATTACAAATTAACCACTTTCCGATACTCTCCTTTCATTCTACTGTGGAAACTAGTATTTTTTTACGTCGCCACACGGTCCTATATCAAAGCAAACTACGCTCACTGGGCCAGGCGGCGCGGCGCGGCGCGGCGCGTCTCTGCTCTTCGTGTTTCAAATCATGCTGCATAAACGTCCGTAACTCCTCGATGCCTTCACTTACAATTTTCAAACTCTGACACCGCCAAGCGACTACTGACCTCAGTACGTGATATCAATTTCAGCTCGATACCATCTTACTGTCCCAGGCAAAAACGCACTCAAAGACGCAAATGCAAACCGAAAAGAAAAACCGATTACACAAACTCACGCAAAAGCTACTTCTTCGTCACATGTAATTACAAATTAACCACTTTCCGATACTCTCCTTTCATTCTACTGTGGAAACTAGTATTTTTTTACGTCGCCACACGGTCCTATATCAAAGCAAACTACGCTCACTGGGCCAGGCGGCGCGGCGCGGCGCGTCTCTGCTCTTCGTGTTTCAAATCATGCTGCATAAACGTCCGTAACTCCTCGATGCCTTCACTTACTATTTTCAAACTCTGACACCGCCAAGCGACTACTGACCTCAGTACGTGATATCAATTTCAGCTCGATACCATCTTACTGTCCCAGGCAAAAACGCACTCAAAGACGCAAATGCAAACCGAAAAGAAAAACCGATTACACAAACTCACGCAAAAGCTACTTCTTCGTCACATGTAATTACAAATTAACCACTTTCCGATACTCTCCTTTCATTCTACTGTGGAAACTAGTATTTTTTTACGTCGCCACACGGTCCTATATCAAAGCAAACTACGCTCACTGGGCCAGGCGGCGCGGCGCGGCGCGGCGCGTCTCTGCTCTTCGTGTTTCAAATCATGCTGCATAAACGTCCGTAACTCCTCGATGCCTTCACTTACAATTTTCAAACTCTGACACCGCCAAGCGACTACTGACCTCAGTACGTGATATCAATTTCAGCTCGATACCATCTTACTGTCCCAGGCAAAAACGCACTCAAAGACGCAAATGCAAACCGAAAAGAAAAACCGATTACACAAACTCACGCAAAAGCTACTTCTTCGTCACATGTAATTACAAATTAACCACTTTCTGATACTCTCCTTTCATTCTACTGTGGAAACTAGTATTTTTTTACGTCGCCACACGGTCCTATATCAAAGCAAACTACGCTCACTGGGCCAGGCGGCGCGGCGCGGCGCGTCTCTGCTCTTCGTGTTTCAAATCATGCTGCATAAACGTCCGTAACTCCTCGATGCCTTCACTTACAATTTTCAAACTCTGACACCGCCAAGCGACTACTGACCTCAGTACGTGATATCAATTTCAGCTCGATACCATCTTACTGTCCCAGGCAAAAACGCACTCAAAGACGCAAATGCAAACCGAAAAGAAAAACCGATTACACAAACTCACGCAAAAGCTACTTCTTCGTCACATGTAATTACAAATTAACCACTTTCCGATACTCTCCTTTCATTCTACTGTGGAAACTAGTATTTTTTTACGTCGCCACACGGTCCTATATCAAAGCAAACTACGCTCACTGGGCCAGGCGGCGCGGCGCGGCGCGGCGCGTCTCTGCTCTTCGTGTTTCAAATCATGCTGCATAAACGTCCGTAACTCCTCGATGCCTTCACTTACAATTTTCAAACTCTGACACCGCCAAGCGACTACTGACCTCAGTACGTGATATCAATTTCAGCTCGATACCATCTTACTGTCCCAGGCAAAAACGCACTCAAAGACGCAAATGCAAACCGAAAAGAAAAACCGATTACACAAACTCACGCAAAAGCTACTTCTTCGTCACATGTAATTACAAATTAACCACTTTCCGATACTCTCCTTTCATTCTACTGTGGAAACTAGTATTTTTTTACGTCGCCACACGGTCCTATATCAAAGCAAACTACGCTCACTGGGCCAGGCGGCGCGGCGCGGCGCGTCTCTGCTCTTCGTGTTTCAAATCATGCTGCATAAACGTCCGTAACTCCTCGATGCCTTCACTTACAATTTTCAAACTCTGACACCGCCAAGCGACTACTGACCTCAGTACGTGATATCAATTTCAGCTCGATACCATCTTACTGTCCCAGGCAAAAACGCACTCAAAGACGCAAATGCAAACCGAAAAGAAAAACCGATTACACAAACTCACGCAAAAGCTACTTCTTCGTCACATGTAATTACAAATTAACCACTTTCCGATACTCTCCTTTCATTCTACTGTGGAAACTAGTATTTTTTTACGTCGCCACACGGTCCTATATCAAAGCAAACTACGCTCACTGGGCCAGGCGGCGCGGCGCGGCGCGGCGCGTCTCTGCTCTTCGTGTTTCAAATCATGCTGCATAAACGTCCGTAACTCCTCGATGCCTTCACTTACAATTTTCAAACTCTGACACCGCCAAGCGACTACTGACCTCAGTACGTGACATCAATTTCAGCTCGATACCATCTTACTGTCCCAGGCAAAAACGCACTCAAAGACGCAAATGCAAACCGAAAAGAAAAACCGATTACACAAACTCACGCAAAAGCTACTTCTTCGTCACATGTAATTACAAATTAACCACTTTCCGATACTCTCCTTTCATTCTACTGTGGAAACTAGTATTTTTTTACGTCGCCACACGGTCCTATATCAAAGCAAACTACGCTCACTGGGCCAGGCGGCGCGGCGCGGCGCGTCTCTGCTCTTCGTGTTTCAAATCATGCTGCATAAACGTCCGTAACTCCTCGATGCCTTCACTTACAATTTTCAAACTCTGACACCGCCAAGCGACTACTGACCTCAGTACGTGATATCAATTTCAGCTCGATACCATCTTACTGTCCCAGGCAAAAACGCACTCAAAGACGCAAATGCAAACCGAAAAGAAAAACCGATTACACAAACTCACGCAAAAGCTACTTCTTCGTCACATGTAATTACAAATTAACCACTTTCCGATACTCTCCTTTCATTCTACTGTGGAAACTAGTATTTTTTTACGTCGCCACACGGTCCTATATCAAAGCAAACTACGCTCACTGGGCCAGGCGGCGCGGCGCGGCGCGTCTCTGCTCTTCGTGTTTCAAATCATGCTGCATAAACGTCCGTAACTCCTCGATGCCTTCACTTACAATTTTCAAACTCTGACACCGCCAAGCGACTACTGACCTCAGTACGTGATATCAATTTCAGCTCGATACCATCTTACTGTCCCAGGCAAAAACGCACTCAAAGACGCAAATGCAAACCGAAAAGAAAAACCGATTACACAAACTCACGCAAAAGCTACTTCTTCGTCACATGTAATTACAAATTAACCACTTTCCGATACTCTCCTTTCATTCTACTGTGGAAACTAGTATTTTTTTACGTCGCCACACGGTCCTATATCAAAGCAAACTACGCTCACTGGGCCAGGCGGCGCGGCGCGGCGCGTCTCTGCTCTTCGTGTTTCAAATCATGCTGCATAAACGTCCGTAACTCCTCGATGCCTTCACTTACAATTTTCAAACTCTGACACCGCCAAGCGACTACTGACCTCAGTACGTGATATCAATTTCAGCTCGATACCATCTTACTGTCCCAGGCAAAAACGCACTCAAAGACGCAAATGCAAACCGAAAAGAAAAACCGATTACACAAACTCACGCAAAAGCTACTTCTTCGTCACATGTAATTACAAATTAACCACTTTCCGATACTCTCCTTTCATTCTACTGTGGAAACTAGTATTTTTTTACGTCGCCACACGGTCCTATATCAAAGCAAACTACGCTCACTGGGCCAGGCGGCGCGGCGCGGCGCGGCGCGTCTCTGCTCTTCGTGTTTCAAATCATGCTGCATAAACGTCCGTAACTCCTCGATGCCTTCACTTACAATTTTCAAACTCTGACACCGCCAAGCGACTACTGACCTCAGTACGTGATATCAATTTCAGCTCGATACCATCTTACTGTCCCAGGCAAAAACGCACTCAAAGACGCAAATGCAAACCGAAAAGAAAAACCGATTACACAAACTCACGCAAAAGCTACTTCTTCGTCACATGTAATTACAAATTAACCACTTTCCGATACTCTCCTTTCATTCTACTGTGGAAACTAGTATTTTTTTACGTCGCCACACGGTCCTATATCAAAGCAAACTACGCTCACTGGGCCAGGCGGCGCGGCGCGGCGCGTCTCTGCTCTTCGTGTTTCAAATCATGCTGCATAAACGTCCGTAACTCCTCGATGCCTTCACTTACAATTTTCAAACTCTGACACCGCCAAGCGACTACTGACCTCAGTACGTGATATCAATTTCAGCTCGATACCATCTTACTGTCCCAGGCAAAAACGCACTCAAAGACGCAAATGCAAACCGAAAAGAAAAACCGATTACACAAACTCACGCAAAAGCTACTTCTTCGTCACATGTAATTACAAATTAACCACTTTCCGATACTCTCCTTTCATTCTACTGTGGAAACTAGTATTTTTTTACGTCGCCACACGGTCCTATATCAAAGCAAACTACGCTCACTGGGCCAGGCGGCGCGGCGCGGCGCGGCGCGTCTCTGCTCTTCGTGTTTCAAATCATGCTGCATAAACGTCCGTAACTCCTCGATGCCTTCACTTACAATTTTCAAACTCTGACACCGCCAAGCGACTACTGACCTCAGTACGTGATATCAATTTCAGCTCGATACCATCTTACTGTCCCAGGCAAAAACGCACTCAAAGACGCAAATGCAAACCGAAAAGAAAAACCGATTACACAAACTCACGCAAAAGCTACTTCTTCGTCACATGTAATTACAAATTAACCACTTTCCGATACTCTCCTTTCATTCTACTGTGGAAACTAGTATTTTTTTACGTCGCCACACGGTCCTATATCAAAGCAAACTACGCTCACTGGGCCAGGCGGCGCGGCGCGGCGCGGCGCGTCTCTGCTCTTCGTGTTTCAAATCATGCTGCATAAACGTCCGTAACTCCTCGATGCCTTCACTTACAATTTTCAAACTCTGACACCGCCAAGCGACTACTGACCTCAGTACGTGATATCAATTTCAGCTCGATACCATCTTACTGTCCCAGGCAAAAACGCACTCAAAGACGCAAATGCAAACCGAAAAGAAAAACCGATTACACAAACTCACGCAAAAGCTACTTCTTCGTCACATGTAATTACAAATTAACCACTTTCCGATACTCTCCTTTCATTCTACTGTGGAAACTAGTATTTTTTTACGTCGCCACACGGTCCTATATCAAAGCAAACTACGCTCACTGGGCCAGGCGGCGCGGCGCGGCGCGGCGCGTCTCTGCTCTTCGTGTTTCAAATCATGCTGCATAAACGTCCGTAACTCCTCGATGCCTTCACTTACAATTTTCAAACTCTGACACCGCCAAGCGACTACTGACCTCAGTACGTGATATCAATTTCAGCTCGATACCATCTTACTGTCCCAGGCAAAAACGCACTCAAAGACGCAAATGCAAACCGAAAAGAAAAACCGATTACACAAACTCACGCAAAAGCTACTTCTTCGTCACATGTAATTACAAATTAACCACTTTCCGATACTCTCCTTTCATTCTACTGTGGAAACTAGTATTTTTTTACGTCGCCACACGGTCCTATATCAAAGCAAACTACGCTCACTGGGCCAGGCGGCGCGGCGCGGCGCGGCGCGTCTCTGCTCTTCGTGTTTCAAATCATGCTGCATAAACGTCCGTAACTCCTCGATGCCTTCACTTACAATTTTCAAACTCTGACACCGCCAAGCGACTACTGACCTCAGTACGTGATATCAATTTCAGCTCGATACCATCTTACTGTCCCAGGCAAAAACGCACTCAAAGACGCAAATGCAAACCGAAAAGAAAAACCGATTACACAAACTCACGCAAAAGCTACTTCTTCGTCACATGTAATTACAAATTAACCACTTTCCGATACTCTCCTTTCATTCTACTGTGGAAACTAGTATTTTTTTACGTCGCCACACGGTCCTATATCAAAGCAAACTACGCTCACTGGGCCAGGCGGCGCGGCGCGGCGCGTCTCTGCTCTTCGTGTTTCAAATCATGCTGCATAAACGTCCGTAACTCCTCGATGCCTTCACTTACAATTTTCAAACTCTGACACCGCCAAGCGACTACTGACCTCAGTACGTGATATCAATTTCAGCTCGATACCATCTTACTGTCCCAGGCAAAAACGCACTCAAAGACGCAAATGCAAACCGAAAAGAAAAACCGATTACACAAACTCACGCAAAAGCTACTTCTTCGTCACATGTAATTACAAATTAACCACTTTCCGATACTCTCCTTTCATTCTACTGTGGAAACTAGTATTTTTTTACGTCGCCACACGGTCCTATATCAAAGCAAACTACGCTCACTGGGCCAGGCGGCGCGGCGCGGCGCGTCTCTGCTCTTCGTGTTTCAAATCATGCTGCATAAACGTCCGTAACTCCTCGATGCCTTCACTTACAATTTTCAAACTCTGACACCGCCAAGCGACTACTGACCTCAGTACGTGATATCAATTTCAGCTCGATACCATCTTACTGTCCCAGGCAAAAACGCACTCAAAGACGCAAATGCAAACCGAAAAGAAAAACCGATTACACAAACTCACGCAAAAGCTACTTCTTCGTCACATGTAATTACTAATTAACCACTTTCCGATACTCTCCTTTCATTCTACTGTGGAAACTAGTATTTTTTTACGTCGCCACACGGTCCTATATCAAAGCAAACTACGCTCACTGGGCCAGGCGGCGCGGCGCGGCGCGTCTCTGCTCTTCGTGTTTCAAATCATGCTGCATAAACGTCCGTAACTCCTCGATGCCTTCACTTACAATTTTCAAACTCTGACACCGCCAAGCGACTACTGACCTCAGTACGTGATATCAATTTCAGCTCGATACCATCTTACTGTCCCAGGCAAAAACGCACTCAAAGACGCAAATGCAAACCGAAAAGAAAAACCGATTACACAAACTCACGCAAAAGCTACTTCTTCGTCACATGTAATTACAAATTAACCACTTTCCGATACTCTCCTTTCATTCTACTGTGGAAACTAGTATTTTTTTACGTCGCCACACGGTCCTATATCAAAGCAAACTACGCTCACTGGGCCAGGCGGCGCGGCGCGGCGCGTCTCTGCTCTTCGTGTTTCAAATCATGCTGCATAAACGTCCGTAACTCCTCGATGCCTTCACTTACAATTTTCAAACTCTGACACCGCCAAGCGACTACTGACCTCAGTACGTGATATCAATTTCAGCTCGATACCATCTTACTGTCCCAGGCAAAAACGCACTCAAAGACGCAAATGCAAACCGAAAAGAAAAACCGATTACACAAACTCACGCAAAAGCTACTTCTTCGTCACATGTAATTACAAATTAACCACTTTCCGATACTCTCCTTTCATTCTACTGTGGAAACTAGTATTTTTTTACGTCGCCACACGGTCCTATATCAAAGCAAACTACGCTCACTGGGCCAGGCGGCGCGGCGCGGCGCGGCGCGTCTCTGCTCTTCGTGTTTCAAATCATGCTGCATAAACGTCCGTAACTCCTCGATGCCTTCACTTACAATTTTCAAACTCTGACACCGCCAAGCGACTACTGACCTCAGTACGTGATATCAATTTCAGCTCGATACCATCTTACTGTCCCAGGCAAAAACGCACTCAAAGACGCAAATGCAAACCGAAAAGAAAAACCGATTACACAAACTCACGCAAAAGCTACTTCTTCGTCACATGTAATTACAAATTAACCACTTTCCGATACTCTCCTTTCATTCTACTGTGGAAACTAGTATTTTTTTACGTCGCCACACGGTCCTATATCAAAGCAAACTACGCTCACTGGGCCAGGCGGCGCGGCGCGGCGCGTCTCTGCTCTTCGTGTTTCAAATCATGCTGCATAAACGTCCGTAACTCCTCGATGCCTTCACTTACAATTTTCAAACTCTGACACCGCCAAGCGACTACTGACCTCAGTACGTGATATCAATTTCAGCTCGATACCATCTTACTGTCCCAGGCAAAAACGCACTCAAAGACGCAAATGCAAACCGAAAAGAAAAACCGATTACACAAACTCACGCAAAAGCTACTTCTTCGTCACATGTAATTACAAATTAACCACTTTCCGATACTCTCCTTTCATTCTACTGTGGAAACTAGTATTTTTTTACGTCGCCACACGGTCCTATATCAAAGCAAACTACGCTCACTGGGCCAGGCGGCGCGGCGCGGCGCGGCGCGTCTCTGCTCTTCGTGTTTCAAATCATGCTGCATAAACGTCCGTAACTCCTCGATGCCTTCACTTACAATTTTCAAACTCTGACACCGCCAAGCGACTACTGACCTCAGTACGTGATATCAATTTCAGCTCGATACCATCTTACTGTCCCAGGCAAAAACGCACTCAAAGACGCAAATGCAAACCGAAAAGAAAAACCGATTACACAAACTCACGCAAAAGCTACTTCTTCGTCACATGTAATTACAAATTAACCACTTTCCGATACTCTCCTTTCATTCTACTGTGGAAACTAGTATTTTTTTACGTCGCCACACGGTCCTATATCAAAGCAAACTACGCTCACTGGGCCAGGCGGCGCGGCGCGGCGCGTCTCTGCTCTTCGTGTTTCAAATCATGCTGCATAAACGTCCGTAACTCCTCGATGCCTTCACTTACAATTTTCAAACTCTGACACCGCCAAGCGACTACTGACCTCAGTACGTGATATCAATTTCAGCTCGATACCATCTTACTGTCCCAGGCAAAAACGCACTCAAAGACGCAAATGCAAACCGAAAAGAAAAACCGATTACACAAACTCACGCAAAAGCTACTTCTTCGTCACATGTAATTACAAATTAACCACTTTCCGATACTCTCCTTTCATTCTACTGTGGAAACTAGTATTTTTTTACGTCGCCACACGGTCCTATATCAAAGCAAACTACGCTCACTGGGCCAGGCGGCGCGGCGCGGCGCGGCGCGTCTCTGCTCTTCGTGTTTCAAATCATGCTGCATAAACGTCCGTAACTCCTCGATGCCTTCACTTACAATTTTCAAACTCTGACACCGCCAAGCGACTACTGACCTCAGTACGTGATATCAATTTCAGCTCGATACCATCTTACTGTCCCAGGCAAAAACGCACTCAAAGACGCAAATGCAAACCGAAAAGAAAAACCGATTACACAAACTCACGCAAAAGCTACTTCTTCGTCACATGTAATTACAAATTAACCACTTTCCGATACTCTCCTTTCATTCTACTGTGGAAACTAGTATTTTTTTACGTCGCCACACGGTCCTATATCAAAGCAAACTACGCTCACTGGGCCAGGCGGCGCGGCGCGGCGCGTCTCTGCTCTTCGTGTTTCAAATCATGCTGCATAAACGTCCGTAACTCCTCGATGCCTTCACTTACAATTTTCAAACTCTGACACCGCCAAGCGACTACTGACCTCAGTACGTGATATCAATTTCAGCTCGATACCATCTTACTGTCCCAGGCAAAAACGCACTCAAAGACGCAAATGCAAACCGAAAAGAAAAACCGATTACACAAACTCACGCAAAAGCTACTTCTTCGTCACATGTAATTACAAATTAACCACTTTCCGATACTCTCCTTTCAT
>NW_025727767.1:0-34298 GCF_021461385.2 Schistocerca piceifrons
CAAAAGCGCTGGCGTCGGGGCTGCGACTGCGACGGCGGCGAGCCGCGGGCGCGCATGATAGTGATGTTGTGAACAGCGGCTGTGTACGGTAGTGGTGTTGTTGTAGCACGACGTGCATCCGGGCCGGCGCGGAAAGCGCAGTTGCGGGCGGTTGCCCTTCGGTGCCAGCCATGTCGCGTGAGCGGCGGGTTGCTCTGGTGTGGACACGTGGTGCTCTGGGTTGTTGTGTGGTGCCCTTTGGCCGGTGGGGGTGGTTCGCGTGTGTCTCGTTCGCGCTCGGTATCTGGTCGTGGTCGTGCTGCTCCCCCGTCTGTCGGCGGTTTTCGACGTCGTCTGTACGTTTTTGTTCGTTTGCGGCGTGCCTGCCGACGTCGTCCCGTCGCGACCTTTCAACCGAAAGTGTGGCGCCCGAAGGTGAACGAACGCAACCCTGACCTCGGCGCTTTACGCTGAGCCGAGCGAACCGAACCTAACCCTGTGGTGTGGCGAGGTGAGCTCAGCCTGTGAGCCCCTAACGTCTACGTAAGGTAAGCTGTCCGGCTCACGCCTCACGGTTTGAACGCTTTTGTAACCTACGTTTGACGCTTCTTAGCCTAGCACTGACCCCTTAACCTAACGTGTAACCTAACCTAACCTAACCTAACCTAACCTAACCTCTGACGCCTGACGTGTTTGAATGCTTAACCTAAGTTTGACGCTTAACCTAACCCAAGTCCCCTTAACCTAACCCACGTCCACCTAACCTAACGTAACCCAACCTAGACGTGTAAACGTAATGTGTAACGCGTAACGTGTAAGGTCGGCTGTCGTGTGTGCTGACGGCAGATTGGGTTGGTCTGTAGATTCGGATTGCGGTTTGCCTCGGTCGAGGGGTTGGGTCGGAAGCGGCGAGGGGCGGCGGCGCCTGTTGCGCAGGCGGCGTCCGTTTGCGGCGGGCAATTGTTGAGAAACGGCTGTGAATGTTGGCGGGCGAGAGGAGGAGGACGGCGCGCGATGTGGCCCGACGGCTGCGGGCCGATCGGGAAACGGCGGGAGGGCGACGGAAGGCGATGGGGCGGCGGAGGCGCGTTTGCACGGCCGTCATCGCCGCACGCCTCGGCTTGTGTGGCTGTGGCGCCGGCCGCGCTGGCCGGGCTGCCGCGGCGACGGTGTGGGAGTTTTGCCGAAGGTTTGGCCATTGTGGCGGGTCGTCGGCTGGGGCTGTGGGGGCGGCATTTGGGCGGGGGCGGCGATTCTCGGCGGGCCGACCCAGGCTGTAGCGCGCGGTAGCTGCAGTTTGGCCGTGGTTTGCGGCGCTGCCGTGGCGACTGGTTGGCGACTGTGGTGTGGCTGTGTGTAGCCCCATCCTCGGTGGTTTGAAAGGCGCGGGCGGTTGTGGCGCAGGTTTGGGGCTGCTCCGCACAGGCTGTCGGACGTTGGGCGGTAGCAAGCGCGGGAGGCGCGGCGCGGCGGCGCGCAGAGTGGCGGCCGCTCTCTCGGCCGTCCGCGCCCGCCCGCGACACTGGCTGGGCCTTGTGATTCTCTGCTCTGCTGCTGTGCTGTGCTGTGCTGTGCTTGCGTGCCTGCCGTCCGTCCCGCTCGCTCTCGCTCTCGCTGTGTGTTACGCGCGTCGTCGAAATGGCAGATCAGGCGGCTACGAACGAGACTGCTGCGGCACCCGCCGCCACCGGCACTACGAAGAAGGCCAAGTCTGCGTCGTCTGCGAAGAAGCCGCGCGCCAAGCCTGCGCACCCGCGCACCTCTGAGATGGTGACGGCCGCCATCAAGAGTCTGAAGGAGCGCGGCGGGTCGTCGCTGCAGGCGATCAAGAAGTACATAGCCGCGCACTACAAGCTGGACGCGGAGAAGCTGGCGCCGTTTATCAAGAAGTACCTCAAGTCGGCCGTCGTGGCGGGCGAGCTGGTGCAGACGAAGGGGAAGGGCGCGTCCGGCTCGTTCAAGCTTGCCGGCGCCGGCGGCGGGGGGGCGGCCGAGGGCGGCAAGGCCCGTGCTGGCGGTGCCAAGAAGAAGCGCGCCGCTCCGGCCAGCAAGGAGAAGAAGGGCGCCCGTGCGGCCGGCGCAAAGAAGGCTGGTGGCGTGAAGGCGGCGACCGGTCGGAAGGCGGGCGCCGCCAAGAAGGCGTCTGCGGCGTCGGCCGCTCCCGCGGGTGCGAAGAAGGCGGCTGCGGCCAAGCCGGCCAAGGCCAAGTCGCCGTCGAAGGCGAAGAAGGCCGCCAAGGTTCCGACGAAGAAGCCGAAGGCGCCGCGCCCGAAGAAGGCGACGACGCCGTCTAAGGCGAAGGCTTCGCCCAAGAAGAAGAAGTAGAGTAGAGTAGAGTAGAGGAGAAAGAGATGGGAGAAAGGAAGGGTTTGGCGCTTGACTCCGTCGTCCCCACCCCCCGTCGTCGTCTAGTGGCGCGCAAGAGACGCGCGGCCCAAAACGGCCCTTCTCAGGGCCATCAAAGCACGTCGGGGAAGGTTTTGATTGTCGTGTTGCGTTTGGTGTGGGTGTCTTTGTGTATGCCCGTGGGGGATGCTGTTTGCGTGCCGTGGTGGATGGATTGCGGGGGTCGGTGGCGGGTGTGGGCGGCGGTAGCGGTAAGCGGTGTTGTTGTTGTTGTCGTCGTGGTTGATTGTCGCCGTGTTTGTGGCGGCGGCCGACGGTTGGTTTTCTGTCACGTTGTTTTGTTTGAATACGTTGGTTGGCTTGCCTGCGTTCGTTCTTCTCGGATGTCTGTCTTGTCGAGTCGTGTCTGGTCTTTGTTTTGTTCCTTTGTGTGTGTGTGTGTGTGTGTTATGTTTTGCAACGGGGGGCACGTTGAGATGTGGAAGGAGTCGGCGGGGATTTCGGTGGCGTTGGAGAGCGAGCGAGCGAGCGAGCGCGCCTGCCTGGCCGTTGGCCGTCGGAGTGGAGTGCGGGTTGTTTTTGTTTTCGAAACGAAAGCGGCGGCCGGCCAGCCACCCGTGCGGTGTGACGTCGGCCGTTGGGTATTGTGCGCTTTGAGCGCCGGGGAGGGATGATGTGTGATTGTTGCGCGCTGCTAGCAGGCAGGCAGAGTGAGCGGGTGTGGCGGGCGGACGGGAAGTGGTGGTTGTTGTTTTTGGGTTGCGGGGCGAGAGGCAGGCGACCGACAAAGTTTGCTCGCGACGGAGAGATGTTAGTGGCCCTGAAAAGGGCCGTTTTTGTTTGTGCGGTGCGGTGCCGCGGCGCGGTTTAGGCGCGCTCGCCGCGGATGCGGCGCGCGAGCTGGATGTCCTTGGGCATGATGGTGACGCGCTTGGCGTGGATTGCGCACAGGTTGGTGTCTTCGAAGAGGCCGACGAGGTAGGCCTCGCTGGCCTCCTGCAGGGCCATGACTGCGGAGCTCTGGAAGCGCAGGTCGGTCTTGAAGTCCTGGGCGATCTCGCGCACTAGGCGCTGGAATGGCAGCTTGCGGATGAGCAGCTCTGTGCTCTTCTGGTAGCGCCTGATTTCTCGCAGGGCGACGGTGCCCGGCCTGTAGCGGTGGGGCTTCTTGACGCCTCCGGTGGCGGGCGCGCTCTTCCTCGCCGCCTTGGTGGCGAGCTGTTTGCGCGGCGCCTTTCCGCCGGTGGACTTGCGGGCCGTTTGCTTTGTGCGGGCCATAGCGGTAGCGGAGCGGCGTGCGTGGAGGTTAGGTGCGGCGCGGCGTCCGGTGCTGCCTTGACAACGGGCCCGCGCGCCTCCGTGCTGCGCTTATATGCCCTCGGTTGCGCGTGGTGGGGGGAGGGCGGGCCAGAGTCTATATAGGGGGGCGGCGGGCGCGCTGGGCGCAGACCGTAGCCGACTCGCCAGCCGCTGCAGCTGCTGTTTGTGCACGTTGTTGCTTTGCCCGAGGAAGGAAGGATGACAGGCCGCGGCAAGGGAGGAAAGGGGCTCGGCAAGGGTGGCGCCAAGCGGCACCGCAAGGTGTTGCGCGACAACATCCAGGGCATCACGAAGCCCGCCATCCGCCGCCTGGCTCGCAGGGGCGGCGTGAAGCGCATCTCTGGTCTGATCTACGAGGAGACCCGCGGGGTGCTGAAGGTGTTCCTGGAGAACGTGATCCGCGACGCGGTGACGTACACTGAGCACGCCAAGCGCAAGACTGTGACGGCCATGGACGTGGTGTACGCCCTGAAGAGGCAGGGGCGCACCCTGTACGGTTTCGGCGGTTAGGCTGCGTCGCAGCGGGCGCTGGCCTTCCCGCGGCCGTGCTTGTGGGTGGGAGAGACTAGAAAACGGCCCTTTTCAGGGCCACCACACTGTTCGGAAGTTGAAAAGTGCGAAAGAGTCTGTGTTGTTTGTTTGTTTCTTTCTTTCCGTTTGAGCGACGTGATGTGACTGGGAGGGGAGAAGGAAAGGAAACGTGTCATGTGGCTGGCTGTGTGTGGAGCTGCTTCGTTTGTGTTTGTTATTGTGTGTCGTTGTATCGATCGCGACGGAGATGGCGGGCTGTGTGTTGTTGTGCGAGAGGCGGTGATTATTTGCTTGCGTGGTTTGGCCCTGTGTGTTTGCGGCGGCGTTGGGGTTTCCGAGGCAAGGCGTGTGGGCATAGGCGGCCGGATCAGCTGTTTCGTTCGTGTCGACGGCCGTTGCGCGCGGGAGTGGAGGGCGGTGTGTCGACACGCCTCCCTGTAACAATGGTCGTCATTATTGCTGCCGTTGTCGTTTGGAAGGCGACTGCGACCGTGCAAAAATGAATGTGTGTGTGTGTGTGTGTTGGGCCACACGGGCTGTGTGGACGACAAGATGGCGGACGTGCGCCGGCGGCGGCTGTGCAAAGTTAAAACAAAACAAGGTGCGGCGAGGACGACTGAAATTTTGCTTTGGACGTAGGTTTGTGTGGTGGCCCTGAAAAGGGCCGATTGTTGTGGGCCGAGCCGAGCCGGCAAAGCGCGTTGCGATTGCCTGGCCTCCTTTAGGCCTTCTTCTCGGTCTTCTTTGGCAGCAGGACGGCCTGGATGTTGGGCAGGACACCACCCTGTGCGATGGTGACGCCCGACAGGAGCTTGTTGAGCTCCTCGTCGTTGCGGATGGCAAGCTGCAGGTGGCGCGGGATGATGCGCGTCTTCTTGTTGTCGCGGGCCGCGTTTCCGGCCAGCTCGAGCACCTCAGCCGCGAGGTACTCCATGACGGCGGCGAGGTAGACGGGCGCCCCGGCGCCGACGCGCTCTGCGTAGTTTCCCTTGCGCAGGAGGCGGTGGATTCTGCCGACCGGGAACTGGAGCCCAGCCCTGCTTGAGCGGGACTTTGACTTGCCCTTGACTTTGCCTCCCTTTCCGCGTCCGGACATGGCGATGGGCTAGCGACGGTGCACACGAAACGGAAACGAAAAACGACCGGTGCGAGCGGCAGCGAGTCGAGCAGCGGAGTGCGTGCCGGCGCAGCCGGGGTGGGGGTGCTTTATGGGCTCGGGTGCGGCGGCCGGTTGCGCGCGCGCCCCATTGGTCGGCGGCCGCAACAGGGCGAGCTGGTAAAGGTGCGGCGGCGGCTGGCGGCGGGTGCCACTGTGTGGGGAGACGCTGACTAGAGCGGAGCGCTTGCTACTGGTGTTGCTGCTGCCGTACGTTCGTTCGTTCGAGATGCCGCCCAAGACTAGCGGGAAGGCCGCCAAGAAGGCTGGCAAGGCGCAGAAGAACATTTCGAAGGGCGACAAGAAGAAGAAGCGCAAGAGGAAGGAGAGCTATGCCATCTACATCTACAAGGTGCTGAAGCAGGTGCACCCTGACACGGGCATCTCGTCGAAGGCGATGAGCATCATGAACAGCTTCGTGAACGACATTTTCGAGCGCATTGCGGCCGAGGCTTCTCGCCTGGCGCACTACAACAAGCGCTCGACCATCACGTCCCGCGAGATCCAGACCGCTGTGCGGCTGTTGCTGCCTGGCGAGCTGGCCAAGCACGCCGTGAGCGAGGGCACGAAGGCGGTGACCAAGTACACGAGCTCCAAGTAAGGAGGTGGCTCTGGAATGGAAGGAAGGAAGGAAGGAAGGAGAAGGCTCCTCCGTTGCGAGAGCGGCAAAACGGCCCTTTTCAGGGCCACCAACTTGCCTTTTGCGGGAAGGGCGGAATTGTTGTTGTTGTTGTTGTTGTTTGTGTGGACGGCTGTGATGTATGTGTGCATTTTGATTGTGGGTGGGGGGGGCGCGTCAAAGCGTGTTGCGGGGGACGGCCACGAGGTTGGTCGCCGTGGCGTGGAATGGTGGCACGCCTCGTTGGAGTGGTTTTGACCCATTGGTGTTGGTGTGTGTGTGTGTGTGTGTGTGTGTGTGTGTGTGTGTGTGTGTTAACCTGTCTGCGAGGGGGGACAGTGCGATCGGCGACTTTTGTGTCACCGTAACGACGGCCGTTTGCGGGTTTGTTTTTTGCACATCATACATGGCGAGGGTGAAATGTGAAATGTTTTTGTTTGGTTTTTTTTTTTGCCGCCCACTATTCCCTTTGCTGTACGCCGAGTTTGACAATGGTGCGACGTAACTGCAGCGTGGAGGTGTGTGAGTGACGTTGAAATTGAACGTGCCATTAAGACGCATTGTTGTTGTATTGTACTGTACGTGTACGGCGACACGCACGATGATGTACCATTCGACTCTGATTTTTGATAGCCGTGTCTGACTGATTGCGTACGACGCACGCACACCGATGTCGTCATTCAAGATGCACGCGTGTCCAGTGCAGTACAGTAAGCGCGACGCTAGACGGCGGCGGCGGCGGCGGCGGCGGCGGCGGTCGTCGTCGTTTGTTTGGCGAATGTCTGTACACGTGTTTGTCTGTGTCCATCCGGTATGTATTTGTTTGTTTGAAAGTGTTTTGTGTGTCGGTGACGTGGTCCGATCCGTCGCCCCCTGAGTAACTGTCGATCGGCGCGATAGACCGGCGTCACGCAACTGAACCGAAGTCTTGGGCACACCCGTCATACTGTTGTACACCGTCGCGCTGAGAACGGTAACGAAAGGTTGACTTTGATCGGTCGAATGTCTGGGCAGAACGTGAGGAATGAGGCAAGAGTGCAAGGAGGGGGGGCAAAAGAGAGAGGAAGGGAAAAAGGGGAGAAGCGCATTCGTAGAGCAACGGAACGTTCCCGTGTCGGAGGCGTATTGGAGCCGCACTGAAATGCGTTTAACGGCGGCGCGGCTGCAAGTGTCTGCCGTGGTGAACGTTACCTTTGACGGCTGCATTGGGCTTTGCTTTTGCTTTCGCTTTCGCTTTCCCGGATGTACGTAACGTTTGTTGATATGGTTCTGAGGAAGAGTGTATGACAGTGCCGTGCCGTCCATGTTCGTGTGCCCTCCCATTGTGTGTATGCTATTGTCTGTGTACTTGAATGATGTATGTAGGTGTTAGTGGACATGTTTTACCAGTGGGGGGAAATGGATCGCCGATAGTTGGCGTCACTCTGTCACGGTCGAGATGACGCACCCTCCGTACAGAAAGGTGTCGAGAAAGTGTGTGTGTGTGTGTGTGTGTGTGTGTGCGTCCGTGAATTGGCAGTGTTTGGAGGTGGGCGTGCCCTGCATGTGGCCCGGAAGGCTGTTCGTTTGGCGGTAGTGTTGTGTGGACAGGGGAGGGGCATGCGTAACGCTGCTGGCATGGCATTTCGGGAGATGGGAGGGGGCAAACGAGGAGCGGCGGCCAAAGACGGGACGGGGAGGGGCGCGGTGTGGGTGGCTTGCGCCTGTGCTCGGCGTTGTGGTTTGTGCAAAAGAGGAGGAGAAAAACAATGAGTTGCCAGGGAGGGGAGCGGTGTTGTGTTGTGGTTGTCGTGGTGTAGCCGCAGACGCGGCTGTCAGTGAACGTGGCGAGACGGACGGATGCGCGGAGGGGCGGGGGCGGCGCATTTCGCCGGTGCCGTGCCGTGCCATGCCTGAAAGCCGCGTGGTCGCTGTGTTGTTGTTGGCGTGGGGGCGAGGAGAGTACCGTACGGGTGTGCTTGTGCGCCGGAAATGGCACACTGCGCCTGCCCGTCTTGGAGGCTGATGGCTGTGGTGTGGAAATGGGGCGCGGTGATGTTGAAGCAGTTGAAGAACAGAAAAGAAACCAAGAAAACGGAAGGCGTGATGCGGCGGTGGTGGTTGAGAGCGGGAAAAACAAAACAAAACAAAAAAAGAACAACAAAAAAAAGAAGGAAAAACAACAAGAAACAAAAAAGAAAACAAAAAGTCTATCAATACTAAAATGTAAATGGAAATGGAAATGGACCCAGGTACATAACCTCCCTGCACAAATAGCAGAGAGTCCGATGATAATAAAAATGTGCCAGAATGTTAACGTCCCTACAAAACAAACCCAACGATAATATTAATGAAAGAATGAACCGTATGTAACATTGCAACAGACATAATGAAACCTGATAAATTGTATAAGGGCAGCAGCGTTGACCTTTGGCCCTGTATTCAGAATAAAAAGAGCCAAAGATCGTTACCCCAATGAAAAGAAGACACTGAAACACGTATGTAACGTAGCAGCGATGGCGAGACATTGTAGCATCTGTGACCAGAGAGTTTGCGCTGGACTGCGCGAGTGTTGCGAGCGGTTCTCAGTCAGTCAGTCAGTCAGTCAGTCAGTCGTTGCGAGTCTGTACTCTGTCAGTAGTCGTCATGCAGAGCGGTCGGTCAGTAGTAGCAGCCGAGTGCGGTTGTGTGATGTAGGCGGCCGGCAACACTGGTCAAGATGGTGAATAAGGTATACTGTTAATTAATATAATCATTAGATAATGAAAAGGTTTATTTATTGTAATTATTCTCCAACAAGTTCCCCAATAATAATTTTTATTTCAAAAGCATTTTTCAAACATTTAATTTTTTATTGAACTAAAGAGTTCGTTGCACTTCACATTTCATTCCACTTCTTTGAAGAAAAATTTCACTAAAATCACAAAAAAAAAGGAGAATATTATTATTTGCAATGCAGTTCCTCCAGGCGCTGCGCAACAACAAGAGCAGAAATGTGACATCCATTTATTCTGAGGTAAGACTGTAATTCTGATTGTTTTGCACAGGGCCAAAGACCGATATTTCGGTTTAATTGAAGTTTCTTGTCACTGAACGGACTTTAAATGTTGTGAAGAATTTATATTTGAGTCGGATTGCGAATTTCACATTTTTGTTGCCATTTTCAATACCTCTCATTGTGGGCGAGGTTACAATTAGCGCAATGTCCATTAGCATCCGTAAATAACATTGTCCATTATTTTAAATTTTGCGGGGAGGTTACAACACACAGACACCAAAAAAAAAAAAAAAAAAAAAAAAAAAGAAACAAAAAAATTGCATTTGTATCCGCTCCTCAATTGTAGATACCCCTTACACAGCTGTGTGCAATGAATGAGTGCTGGCTGGTAATTAATTGCACTCCTTGGAGGGAAATGCCATAGGAAGTAGTCTTTAAAAAGTGAATGTTTTTCGTTAAAAGACAAAAGTTACTTTAGAAAAAAGTAATAGTGGGGCTTTTGTTGTTGAAGAACATACGTTATCAGATTTGCGCAATGCAGCTTCACACTACCTTTTGATTATAACACAATATACTATATACATCGTCCCGAACCGTGACCAGAGTCGCGAGACGAGCAGAGCACGCCGCCGACGCCCGCTCAGTACAACCGTCCACCCGCTACTACTGTCGACCGACTACTACCTCTCCCGACTCGCGCTACAATATATATAACAACTGTTCCTGGCGACCCGGTGCGTGCCACTACTGTCGTCTGGCGCGGTCCAAGCGCCGACCAGCAACGATAAATAACTCTCTGGTCAGACGGAGATGCTGTCATGCCTCGCCATCGCTCTGGTAATGAATACATACGTGTTGCAGCGTGCGTACCACCGGAACACGCAGTGGCGGAGCCAAAGACTGTGTTGTCGAGGTCGAGTGCGAGCGGGAAGAGAGGCAGCGTCGGCACGGAGATGCAAGCGAGCGCGAGACGCACGGGGGCTGCGGCGTGGCGCGTTTGCGGTCGGCGCCTTTGGTGGCAACGGCCGGGACAAGCAGCGGTGTATGGTGTGGTGCGGGGCGGACAGGGGCGGCGGTGGACGGGGCGGAGGCGGCGCGACGACGGCATGGGGGCGAAAACGGGACGGGGGACGGCGGATGTTGAGAGGCGTCACGCGCGGACAGGACACAGACACAGAGACACACAGATTGGAAAGGGAGGGTGCGCGGTTAGTAGTTGGGAATGTGCGTACCGTGCGGGATGGGAGTGGGCGAGGAACACGGTCGTGGCCCCTGTTTTGGGTGCGTGTGATGACGTCGGTGTGTTGTGGGAAGGGAAGGTGCTGTGGCGGCGGCGCGTAATGGGCGTAGGCCGAAGAGAGAAAGGGAACGTGGGCAGTGTGTTGGCAAGCGTCGGTTCGACTGCGACGTTGATGGGCAGGGCAGGGCAAGGTTAATGGTGGTAGGAGTAGGCGTGTGGGCGCAAAAAATCTGCCGCTGCAGGCGGTGCCGTAACCGCCATGGGGCGGGAAGGAGAGAGGGCCAAAGAAAGAAAGAAAGAAAGAAAGAAAGAAAGAAAGAAAGAAGAAAACGAAGGAAAAAAACAAAACAAAAAAAAGGAGGGGCGGGGGCGGGGGCGGGCGAAAGTGGAGAGGCGGTGGTGTGAGAAGGGCGGGGGCGGAAGGAAGGCAGGAAGGACAAGAGGCGAGGCGACGGCTTGCTTTGTGTATCGGTCGGTCTCTGGCTATGCTTCGTTTTCTTAAGCAGGGTCGGTGCGCGGCGTGGCTCGCGGCAGTGGGAACGCCTGGTGGCTGGACGGCCAGCAATGCGGTTGGATGGGCGGCCACAGCACCGCACCTGTGCCCGAGGAGGAGACGCTGGCGGCGGGCCCTGAGGTGAGGCCGGCTCGGCTGGGGCTGTGGATGTGTAGGTGTGCGCCGCTGCTGCAACAACGAGTAAAACGCGAGAAGAAGGGATGGCGGTAGAGAGAGGTAAAAAAAAAAAAAAAGGTCGTGTTGTGTTGATGCGCAGGCAGACGCGTACAGAGAGACGAGCCCGGTCTGCAGCAGGGTGTGGCCGTGCCGAGTGCAGAGCAGCGGCGGCTCGGTTCGGTTCGGCCCGGCCCGGCGGGCCGCGCTGTTGTCGCGAACGTGAGCGCCCCCTGGCGGGTGGCCGGAGGCGGCGCGGCGTGTTGGACGTGTGGCTGGTGGCAGTGCACAATTTGCGAGTGGCTGGCGGTGTGGTGTGGCGGTTGGCGCGTCGGGCGGCGGAGAGGTATGTGTTGCGGGCGCCCTTTGCTGCGCTGCGTCGTTGCGTGTGCCGTACAGGGCGGGCGCTTGTCGACTGTGTGGGCGGTGTGGCGAATTGGCGTGAAACGGCTGCCGAGAGGTGTGTGGTAGCGAGAGCCGGTCGTTGTCAGTGCGAAGGGGAATGTGCGTGCGTTTGGCGGTTTCGGTGTGCTTTTTGCGGCGTGAGAGTGGGAATTAGTGGGGCCGGCTGTTGTGTTGGTTCCTTGTGTCTTGTGTCGCGTAGCTTGATGGCAACGTGGAAGGACGCCGGTTTCGTTTCGAGCCTTGCGTGTGGTTGTCGACGTTGACTGGTTGGCGTGTGCCGATGCACGTGCATGTGTGGGTCGCGAGTGCGTTTTTGGCTGGGTGTGTGTGTGTGTGTTTTGGGGGGGAAGGGGGAGGCGGTGGTGAAAGTGCAGTCGTTGCCACGGGCGTCGTCGGGTGGGGCTGGGGCTGTGCGTCGTGGCGGAAAGGTGGTAGGTTGCGGGAAGCGAGCCCGTCGTTGACGGTGTCGCGTGAGTTGTGAATCGAGTGGGGCGCGGGGCGCGGGACAGGAGCAGCGTGCCGCTGCGTCGTGGTCGTCAGCAGAGGCTGTGCGTGTGCTTGTCCTTTTTGTGGGCGGTTCGTGCGAGGCGTTTTTGTTTTGTGTTGCCCTAGTTGTTAGTTTATTTTGGTTGTTGTTTGTTATTTTGAGACGACGACTGGTTGGTGGCGTGCGCGCGAAGTGGCGGTGTGCGCTTCCCGTGTCGTTTTGTTTTTGTGTGTTTTTTTTTTTTTTTTGCACTGGGCCCCGGGGGGTGGGTGGGTGGGTGGGTGGGTGGGTGCGTGCGTGTGTGTCGATTGCCGGCTGGCGAAAGGTGCGCCATCGGCGGGGTGGGTCGCCGGCACAAGTAGAGGCGGCGGCGGCGGCGTTGTTGCTGTTGTTGTGTGGTGTTTGTTTTGTTCGGCTGTGTTGCGGTGCGTGTGAATGGTGGTGCAAAAGCGCTGGCGTCGGGGCTGCGACTGCGACGGCGGCGAGCCGCGGGCGCGCATGATAGTGATGTTGTGAACAGCGGCTGTGTACGGTAGTGGTGTTGTTGTAGCACGACGTGCATCCGGGCCGGCGCGGAAAGCGCAGTTGCGGGCGGTTGCCCTTCGGTGCCAGCCATGTCGCGTGAGCGGCGGGTTGCTCTGGTGTGGACACGTGGTGCTCTGGGTTGTTGTGTGGTGCCCTTTGGCCGGTGGGGGTGGTTCGCGTGTGTCTCGTTCGCGCTCGGTATCTGGTCGTGGTCGTGCTGCTCCCCCGTCTGTCGGCGGTTTTCGACGTCGTCTGTACGTTTTTGTTCGTTTGCGGCGTGCCTGCCGACGTCGTCCCGTCGCGACCTTTCAACCGAAAGTGTGGCGCCCGAAGGTGAACGAACGCAACCCTGACCTCGGCGCTTTACGCTGAGCCGAGCGAACCGAACCTAACCCTGTGGTGTGGCGAGGTGAGCTCAGCCTGTGAGCCCCTAACGTCTACGTAAGGTAAGCTGTCCGGCTCACGCCTCACGGTTTGAACGCTTTTGTAACCTACGTTTGACGCTTCTTAGCCTAGCACTGACCCCTTAACCTAACGTGTAACCTAACCTAACCTAACCTAACCTAACCTAACCTCTGACGCCTGACGTGTTTGAATGCTTAACCTAAGTTTGACGCTTAACCTAACCCAAGTCCCCTTAACCTAACCCACGTCCACCTAACCTAACGTAACCCAACCTAGACGTGTAAACGTAATGTGTAACGCGTAACGTGTAAGGTCGGCTGTCGTGTGTGCTGACGGCAGATTGGGTTGGTCTGTAGATTCGGATTGCGGTTTGCCTCGGTCGAGGGGTTGGGTCGGAAGCGGCGAGGGGCGGCGGCGCCTGTTGCGCAGGCGGCGTCCGTTTGCGGCGGGCAATTGTTGAGAAACGGCTGTGAATGTTGGCGGGCGAGAGGAGGAGGACGGCGCGCGATGTGGCCCGACGGCTGCGGGCCGATCGGGAAACGGCGGGAGGGCGACGGAAGGCGATGGGGCGGCGGAGGCGCGTTTGCACGGCCGTCATCGCCGCACGCCTCGGCTTGTGTGGCTGTGGCGCCGGCCGCGCTGGCCGGGCTGCCGCGGCGACGGTGTGGGAGTTTTGCCGAAGGTTTGGCCATTGTGGCGGGTCGTCGGCTGGGGCTGTGGGGGCGGCATTTGGGCGGGGGCGGCGATTCTCGGCGGGCCGACCCAGGCTGTAGCGCGCGGTAGCTGCAGTTTGGCCGTGGTTTGCGGCGCTGCCGTGGCGACTGGTTGGCGACTGTGGTGTGGCTGTGTGTAGCCCCATCCTCGGTGGTTTGAAAGGCGCGGGCGGTTGTGGCGCAGGTTTGGGGCTGCTCCGCACAGGCTGTCGGACGTTGGGCGGTAGCAAGCGCGGGAGGCGCGGCGCGGCGGCGCGCAGAGTGGCGGCCGCTCTCTCGGCCGTCCGCGCCCGCCCGCGACACTGGCTGGGCCTTGTGATTCTCTGCTCTGCTGCTGTGCTGTGCTGTGCTGTGCTTGCGTGCCTGCCGTCCGTCCCGCTCGCTCTCGCTCTCGCTGTGTGTTACGCGCGTCGTCGAAATGGCAGATCAGGCGGCTACGAACGAGACTGCTGCGGCACCCGCCGCCACCGGCACTACGAAGAAGGCCAAGTCTGCGTCGTCTGCGAAGAAGCCGCGCGCCAAGCCTGCGCACCCGCGCACCTCTGAGATGGTGACGGCCGCCATCAAGAGTCTGAAGGAGCGCGGCGGGTCGTCGCTGCAGGCGATCAAGAAGTACATAGCCGCGCACTACAAGCTGGACGCGGAGAAGCTGGCGCCGTTTATCAAGAAGTACCTCAAGTCGGCCGTCGTGGCGGGCGAGCTGGTGCAGACGAAGGGGAAGGGCGCGTCCGGCTCGTTCAAGCTTGCCGGCGCCGGCGGCGGGGGGGCGGCCGAGGGCGGCAAGGCCCGTGCTGGCGGTGCCAAGAAGAAGCGCGCCGCTCCGGCCAGCAAGGAGAAGAAGGGCGCCCGTGCGGCCGGCGCAAAGAAGGCTGGTGGCGTGAAGGCGGCGACCGGTCGGAAGGCGGGCGCCGCCAAGAAGGCGTCTGCGGCGTCGGCCGCTCCCGCGGGTGCGAAGAAGGCGGCTGCGGCCAAGCCGGCCAAGGCCAAGTCGCCGTCGAAGGCGAAGAAGGCCGCCAAGGTTCCGACGAAGAAGCCGAAGGCGCCGCGCCCGAAGAAGGCGACGACGCCGTCTAAGGCGAAGGCTTCGCCCAAGAAGAAGAAGTAGAGTAGAGTAGAGTAGAGGAGAAAGAGATGGGAGAAAGGAAGGGTTTGGCGCTTGACTCCGTCGTCCCCACCCCCCGTCGTCGTCTAGTGGCGCGCAAGAGACGCGCGGCCCAAAACGGCCCTTCTCAGGGCCATCAAAGCACGTCGGGGAAGGTTTTGATTGTCGTGTTGCGTTTGGTGTGGGTGTCTTTGTGTATGCCCGTGGGGGATGCTGTTTGCGTGCCGTGGTGGATGGATTGCGGGGGTCGGTGGCGGGTGTGGGCGGCGGTAGCGGTAAGCGGTGTTGTTGTTGTTGTCGTCGTGGTTGATTGTCGCCGTGTTTGTGGCGGCGGCCGACGGTTGGTTTTCTGTCACGTTGTTTTGTTTGAATACGTTGGTTGGCTTGCCTGCGTTCGTTCTTCTCGGATGTCTGTCTTGTCGAGTCGTGTCTGGTCTTTGTTTTGTTCCTTTGTGTGTGTGTGTGTGTGTGTTATGTTTTGCAACGGGGGGCACGTTGAGATGTGGAAGGAGTCGGCGGGGATTTCGGTGGCGTTGGAGAGCGAGCGAGCGAGCGAGCGCGCCTGCCTGGCCGTTGGCCGTCGGAGTGGAGTGCGGGTTGTTTTTGTTTTCGAAACGAAAGCGGCGGCCGGCCAGCCACCCGTGCGGTGTGACGTCGGCCGTTGGGTATTGTGCGCTTTGAGCGCCGGGGAGGGATGATGTGTGATTGTTGCGCGCTGCTAGCAGGCAGGCAGAGTGAGCGGGTGTGGCGGGCGGACGGGAAGTGGTGGTTGTTGTTTTTGGGTTGCGGGGCGAGAGGCAGGCGACCGACAAAGTTTGCTCGCGACGGAGAGATGTTAGTGGCCCTGAAAAGGGCCGTTTTTGTTTGTGCGGTGCGGTGCCGCGGCGCGGTTTAGGCGCGCTCGCCGCGGATGCGGCGCGCGAGCTGGATGTCCTTGGGCATGATGGTGACGCGCTTGGCGTGGATTGCGCACAGGTTGGTGTCTTCGAAGAGGCCGACGAGGTAGGCCTCGCTGGCCTCCTGCAGGGCCATGACTGCGGAGCTCTGGAAGCGCAGGTCGGTCTTGAAGTCCTGGGCGATCTCGCGCACTAGGCGCTGGAATGGCAGCTTGCGGATGAGCAGCTCTGTGCTCTTCTGGTAGCGCCTGATTTCTCGCAGGGCGACGGTGCCCGGCCTGTAGCGGTGGGGCTTCTTGACGCCTCCGGTGGCGGGCGCGCTCTTCCTCGCCGCCTTGGTGGCGAGCTGTTTGCGCGGCGCCTTTCCGCCGGTGGACTTGCGGGCCGTTTGCTTTGTGCGGGCCATAGCGGTAGCGGAGCGGCGTGCGTGGAGGTTAGGTGCGGCGCGGCGTCCGGTGCTGCCTTGACAACGGGCCCGCGCGCCTCCGTGCTGCGCTTATATGCCCTCGGTTGCGCGTGGTGGGGGGAGGGCGGGCCAGAGTCTATATAGGGGGGCGGCGGGCGCGCTGGGCGCAGACCGTAGCCGACTCGCCAGCCGCTGCAGCTGCTGTTTGTGCACGTTGTTGCTTTGCCCGAGGAAGGAAGGATGACAGGCCGCGGCAAGGGAGGAAAGGGGCTCGGCAAGGGTGGCGCCAAGCGGCACCGCAAGGTGTTGCGCGACAACATCCAGGGCATCACGAAGCCCGCCATCCGCCGCCTGGCTCGCAGGGGCGGCGTGAAGCGCATCTCTGGTCTGATCTACGAGGAGACCCGCGGGGTGCTGAAGGTGTTCCTGGAGAACGTGATCCGCGACGCGGTGACGTACACTGAGCACGCCAAGCGCAAGACTGTGACGGCCATGGACGTGGTGTACGCCCTGAAGAGGCAGGGGCGCACCCTGTACGGTTTCGGCGGTTAGGCTGCGTCGCAGCGGGCGCTGGCCTTCCCGCGGCCGTGCTTGTGGGTGGGAGAGACTAGAAAACGGCCCTTTTCAGGGCCACCACACTGTTCGGAAGTTGAAAAGTGCGAAAGAGTCTGTGTTGTTTGTTTGTTTCTTTCTTTCCGTTTGAGCGACGTGATGTGACTGGGAGGGGAGAAGGAAAGGAAACGTGTCATGTGGCTGGCTGTGTGTGGAGCTGCTTCGTTTGTGTTTGTTATTGTGTGTCGTTGTATCGATCGCGACGGAGATGGCGGGCTGTGTGTTGTTGTGCGAGAGGCGGTGATTATTTGCTTGCGTGGTTTGGCCCTGTGTGTTTGCGGCGGCGTTGGGGTTTCCGAGGCAAGGCGTGTGGGCATAGGCGGCCGGATCAGCTGTTTCGTTCGTGTCGACGGCCGTTGCGCGCGGGAGTGGAGGGCGGTGTGTCGACACGCCTCCCTGTAACAATGGTCGTCATTATTGCTGCCGTTGTCGTTTGGAAGGCGACTGCGACCGTGCAAAAATGAATGTGTGTGTGTGTGTGTGTTGGGCCACACGGGCTGTGTGGACGACAAGATGGCGGACGTGCGCCGGCGGCGGCTGTGCAAAGTTAAAACAAAACAAGGTGCGGCGAGGACGACTGAAATTTTGCTTTGGACGTAGGTTTGTGTGGTGGCCCTGAAAAGGGCCGATTGTTGTGGGCCGAGCCGAGCCGGCAAAGCGCGTTGCGATTGCCTGGCCTCCTTTAGGCCTTCTTCTCGGTCTTCTTTGGCAGCAGGACGGCCTGGATGTTGGGCAGGACACCACCCTGTGCGATGGTGACGCCCGACAGGAGCTTGTTGAGCTCCTCGTCGTTGCGGATGGCAAGCTGCAGGTGGCGCGGGATGATGCGCGTCTTCTTGTTGTCGCGGGCCGCGTTTCCGGCCAGCTCGAGCACCTCAGCCGCGAGGTACTCCATGACGGCGGCGAGGTAGACGGGCGCCCCGGCGCCGACGCGCTCTGCGTAGTTTCCCTTGCGCAGGAGGCGGTGGATTCTGCCGACCGGGAACTGGAGCCCAGCCCTGCTTGAGCGGGACTTTGACTTGCCCTTGACTTTGCCTCCCTTTCCGCGTCCGGACATGGCGATGGGCTAGCGACGGTGCACACGAAACGGAAACGAAAAACGACCGGTGCGAGCGGCAGCGAGTCGAGCAGCGGAGTGCGTGCCGGCGCAGCCGGGGTGGGGGTGCTTTATGGGCTCGGGTGCGGCGGCCGGTTGCGCGCGCGCCCCATTGGTCGGCGGCCGCAACAGGGCGAGCTGGTAAAGGTGCGGCGGCGGCTGGCGGCGGGTGCCACTGTGTGGGGAGACGCTGACTAGAGCGGAGCGCTTGCTACTGGTGTTGCTGCTGCCGTACGTTCGTTCGTTCGAGATGCCGCCCAAGACTAGCGGGAAGGCCGCCAAGAAGGCTGGCAAGGCGCAGAAGAACATTTCGAAGGGCGACAAGAAGAAGAAGCGCAAGAGGAAGGAGAGCTATGCCATCTACATCTACAAGGTGCTGAAGCAGGTGCACCCTGACACGGGCATCTCGTCGAAGGCGATGAGCATCATGAACAGCTTCGTGAACGACATTTTCGAGCGCATTGCGGCCGAGGCTTCTCGCCTGGCGCACTACAACAAGCGCTCGACCATCACGTCCCGCGAGATCCAGACCGCTGTGCGGCTGTTGCTGCCTGGCGAGCTGGCCAAGCACGCCGTGAGCGAGGGCACGAAGGCGGTGACCAAGTACACGAGCTCCAAGTAAGGAGGTGGCTCTGGAATGGAAGGAAGGAAGGAGAAGGCTCCTCCGTTGCGAGAGCGGCAAAACGGCCCTTTTCAGGGCCACCAACTTGCCTTTTGCGGGAAGGGCGGAATTGTTGTTGTTGTTGTTGTTGTTTGTGTGGACGGCTGTGATGTATGTGTGCATTTTGATTGTGGGTGGGGGGGGCGCGTCAAAGCGTGTTGCGGGGGACGGCCACGAGGTTGGTCGCCGTGGCGTGGAATGGTGGCACGCCTCGTTGGAGTGGTTTTGACCCATTGGTGTTGGTGTGTGTGTGTGTGTGTGTGTGTGTGTGTGTGTGTTAACCTGTCTGCGAGGGGGGACAGTGCGATCGGCGACTTTTGTGTCACCGTAACGACGGCCGTTTGCGGGTTTGTTTTTTGCACATCATACATGGCGAGGGTGAAATGTGAAATGTTTTTGTTTGGTTTTTTTTTTTGCCGCCCACTATTCCCTTTGCTGTACGCCGAGTTTGACAATGGTGCGACGTAACTGCAGCGTGGAGGTGTGTGAGTGACGTTGAAATTGAACGTGCCATTAAGACGCATTGTTGTTGTATTGTACTGTACGTGTACGGCGACACGCACGATGATGTACCATTCGACTCTGATTTTTGATAGCCGTGTCTGACTGATTGCGTACGACGCACGCACACCGATGTCGTCATTCAAGATGCACGCGTGTCCAGTGCAGTACAGTAAGCGCGACGCTAGACGGCGGCGGCGGCGGCGGCGGCGGCGGCGGTCGTCGTCGTTTGTTTGGCGAATGTCTGTACACGTGTTTGTCTGTGTCCATCCGGTATGTATTTGTTTGTTTGAAAGTGTTTTGTGTGTCGGTGACGTGGTCCGATCCGTCGCCCCCTGAGTAACTGTCGATCGGCGCGATAGACCGGCGTCACGCAACTGAACCGAAGTCTTGGGCACACCCGTCATACTGTTGTACACCGTCGCGCTGAGAACGGTAACGAAAGGTTGACTTTGATCGGTCGAATGTCTGGGCAGAACGTGAGGAATGAGGCAAGAGTGCAAGGAGGGGGGGCAAAAGAGAGAGGAAGGGAAAAAGGGGAGAAGCGCATTCGTAGAGCAACGGAACGTTCCCGTGTCGGAGGCGTATTGGAGCCGCACTGAAATGCGTTTAACGGCGGCGCGGCTGCAAGTGTCTGCCGTGGTGAACGTTACCTTTGACGGCTGCATTGGGCTTTGCTTTTGCTTTCGCTTTCGCTTTCCCGGATGTACGTAACGTTTGTTGATATGGTTCTGAGGAAGAGTGTATGACAGTGCCGTGCCGTCCATGTTCGTGTGCCCTCCCATTGTGTGTATGCTATTGTCTGTGTACTTGAATGATGTATGTAGGTGTTAGTGGACATGTTTTACCAGTGGGGGGAAATGGATCGCCGATAGTTGGCGTCACTCTGTCACGGTCGAGATGACGCACCCTCCGTACAGAAAGGTGTCGAGAAAGTGTGTGTGTGTGTGTGTGTGTGTGTGTGCGTCCGTGAATTGGCAGTGTTTGGAGGTGGGCGTGCCCTGCATGTGGCCCGGAAGGCTGTTCGTTTGGCGGTAGTGTTGTGTGGACAGGGGAGGGGCATGCGTAACGCTGCTGGCATGGCATTTCGGGAGATGGGAGGGGGCAAACGAGGAGCGGCGGCCAAAGACGGGACGGGGAGGGGCGCGGTGTGGGTGGCTTGCGCCTGTGCTCGGCGTTGTGGTTTGTGCAAAAGAGGAGGAGAAAAACAATGAGTTGCCAGGGAGGGGAGCGGTGTTGTGTTGTGGTTGTCGTGGTGTAGCCGCAGACGCGGCTGTCAGTGAACGTGGCGAGACGGACGGATGCGCGGAGGGGCGGGGGCGGCGCATTTCGCCGGTGCCGTGCCGTGCCATGCCTGAAAGCCGCGTGGTCGCTGTGTTGTTGTTGGCGTGGGGGCGAGGAGAGTACCGTACGGGTGTGCTTGTGCGCCGGAAATGGCACACTGCGCCTGCCCGTCTTGGAGGCTGATGGCTGTGGTGTGGAAATGGGGCGCGGTGATGTTGAAGCAGTTGAAGAACAGAAAAGAAACCAAGAAAACGGAAGGCGTGATGCGGCGGTGGTGGTTGAGAGCGGGAAAAACAAAACAAAACAAAAAAAGAACAACAAAAAAAAGAAGGAAAAACAACAAGAAACAAAAAAGAAAACAAAAAGTCTATCAATACTAAAATGTAAATGGAAATGGAAATGGACCCAGGTACATAACCTCCCTGCACAAATAGCAGAGAGTCCGATGATAATAAAAATGTGCCAGAATGTTAACGTCCCTACAAAACAAACCCAACGATAATATTAATGAAAGAATGAACCGTATGTAACATTGCAACAGACATAATGAAACCTGATAAATTGTATAAGGGCAGCAGCGTTGACCTTTGGCCCTGTATTCAGAATAAAAAGAGCCAAAGATCGTTACCCCAATGAAAAGAAGACACTGAAACACGTATGTAACGTAGCAGCGATGGCGAGACATTGTAGCATCTGTGACCAGAGAGTTTGCGCTGGACTGCGCGAGTGTTGCGAGCGGTTCTCAGTCAGTCAGTCAGTCAGTCAGTCAGTCGTTGCGAGTCTGTACTCTGTCAGTAGTCGTCATGCAGAGCGGTCGGTCAGTAGTAGCAGCCGAGTGCGGTTGTGTGATGTAGGCGGCCGGCAACACTGGTCAAGATGGTGAATAAGGTATACTGTTAATTAATATAATCATTAGATAATGAAAAGGTTTATTTATTGTAATTATTCTCCAACAAGTTCCCCAATAATAATTTTTATTTCAAAAGCATTTTTCAAACATTTAATTTTTTATTGAACTAAAGAGTTCGTTGCACTTCACATTTCATTCCACTTCTTTGAAGAAAAATTTCACTAAAATCACAAAAAAAAAGGAGAATATTATTATTTGCAATGCAGTTCCTCCAGGCGCTGCGCAACAACAAGAGCAGAAATGTGACATCCATTTATTCTGAGGTAAGACTGTAATTCTGATTGTTTTGCACAGGGCCAAAGACCGATATTTCGGTTTAATTGAAGTTTCTTGTCACTGAACGGACTTTAAATGTTGTGAAGAATTTATATTTGAGTCGGATTGCGAATTTCACATTTTTGTTGCCATTTTCAATACCTCTCATTGTGGGCGAGGTTACAATTAGCGCAATGTCCATTAGCATCCGTAAATAACATTGTCCATTATTTTAAATTTTGCGGGGAGGTTACAACACACAGACACCAAAAAAAAAAAAAAAAAAAAAAAAAAAAGAAACAAAAAAATTGCATTTGTATCCGCTCCTCAATTGTAGATACCCCTTACACAGCTGTGTGCAATGAATGAGTGCTGGCTGGTAATTAATTGCACTCCTTGGAGGGAAATGCCATAGGAAGTAGTCTTTAAAAAGTGAATGTTTTTCGTTAAAAGACAAAAGTTACTTTAGAAAAAAGTAATAGTGGGGCTTTTGTTGTTGAAGAACATACGTTATCAGATTTGCGCAATGCAGCTTCACACTACCTTTTGATTATAACACAATATACTATATACATCGTCCCGAACCGTGACCAGAGTCGCGAGACGAGCAGAGCACGCCGCCGACGCCCGCTCAGTACAACCGTCCACCCGCTACTACTGTCGACCGACTACTACCTCTCCCGACTCGCGCTACAATATATATAACAACTGTTCCTGGCGACCCGGTGCGTGCCACTACTGTCGTCTGGCGCGGTCCAAGCGCCGACCAGCAACGATAAATAACTCTCTGGTCAGACGGAGATGCTGTCATGCCTCGCCATCGCTCTGGTAATGAATACATACGTGTTGCAGCGTGCGTACCACCGGAACACGCAGTGGCGGAGCCAAAGACTGTGTTGTCGAGGTCGAGTGCGAGCAGGAAGAGAGGCAGCGTCGGCACGGAGATGCAAGCGAGCGCGAGACGCACGGGGGCTGCGGCGTGGCGCGTTTGCGGTCGGCGCCTTTGGTGGCAACGGCCGGGACAAGCAGCGGTGTATGGTGTGGTGCGGGGCGGACAGGGGCGGCGGTGGACGGGGCGGAGGCGGCGCGACGACGGCATGGGGGCGAAAACGGGACGGGGGACGGCGGATGTTGAGAGGCGTCACGCGCGGACAGGACACAGACACAGAGACACACAGATTGGAAAGGGAGGGTGCGCGGTTAGTAGTTGGGAATGTGCGTACCGTGCGGGATGGGAGTGGGCGAGGAACACGGTCGTGGCCCCTGTTTTGGGTGCGTGTGATGACGTCGGTGTGTTGTGGGAAGGGAAGGTGCTGTGGCGGCGGCGCGTAATGGGCGTAGGCCGAAGAGAGAAAGGGAACGTGGGCAGTGTGTTGGCAAGCGTCGGTTCGACTGCGACGTTGATGGGCAGGGCAGGGCAAGGTTAATGGTGGTAGGAGTAGGCGTGTGGGCGCAAAAAATCTGCCGCTGCAGGCGGTGCCGTAACCGCCATGGGGCGGGAAGGAGAGAGGGCCAAAGAAAGAAAGAAAGAAAGAAAGAAAGAAAGAAAGAAAGAAAGAAAGAAAGAAGAAAACGAAGGAAAAAAACAAAACAAAAAAAAGGAGGGGCGGGGGCGGGGGCGGGCGAAAGTGGAGAGGCGGTGGTGTGAGAAGGGCGGGGGCGGAAGGAAGGCAGGAAGGACAAGAGGCGAGGCGACGGCTTGCTTTGTGTATCGGTCGGTCTCTGGCTATGCTTCGTTTTCTGCAGCAGGGTCGGTGCGCGGCGTGGCTCGCGGCAGTGGGAACGCCTGGTGGCTGGACGGCCAGCAATGCGGTTGGATGGGCGGCCACAGCACCGCACCTGTGCCCGAGGAGGAGACGCTGGCGGCGGGCCCTGAGGTGAGGCCGGCTCGGCTGGGGCTGTGGATGTGTAGGTGTGCGCCGCTGCTGCAACAACGAGTAAAACGCGAGAAGAAGGGATGGCGGTAGAGAGAGGTAAAAAAAAAAAAAAAGGTCGTGTTGTGTTGATGCGCAGGCAGACGCGTACAGAGAGACGAGCCCGGTCTGCAGCAGGGTGTGGCCGTGCCGAGTGCAGAGCAGCGGCGGCTCGGTTCGGTTCGGCCCGGCCCGGCGGGCCGCGCTGTTGTCGCGAACGTGAGCGCCCCCTGGCGGGTGGCCGGAGGCGGCGCGGCGTGTTGGACGTGTGGCTGGTGGCAGTGCACAATTTGCGAGTGGCTGGCGGTGTGGTGTGGCGGTTGGCGCGTCGGGCGGCGGAGAGGTATGTGTTGCGGGCGCCCTTTGCTGCGCTGCGTCGTTGCGTGTGCCGTACAGGGCGGGCGCTTGTCGACTGTGTGGGCGGTGTGGCGAATTGGCGTGAAACGGCTGCCGAGAGGTGTGTGGTAGCGAGAGCCGGTCGTTGTCAGTGCGAAGGGGAATGTGCGTGCGTTTGGCGGTTTCGGTGTGCTTTTTGCGGCGTGAGAGTGGGAATTAGTGGGGCCGGCTGTTGTGTTGGTTCCTTGTGTCTTGTGTCGCGTAGCTTGATGGCAACGTGGAAGGACGCCGGTTTCGTTTCGAGCCTTGCGTGTGGTTGTCGACGTTGACTGGTTGGCGTGTGCCGATGCACGTGCATGTGTGGGTCGCGAGTGCGTTTTTGGCTGGGTGTGTGTGTGTGTGTTTTGGGGGGGAAGGGGGAGGCGGTGGTGAAAGTGCAGTCGTTGCCACGGGCGTCGTCGGGTGGGGCTGGGGCTGTGCGTCGTGGCGGAAAGGTGGTAGGTTGCGGGAAGCGAGCCCGTCGTTGACGGTGTCGCGTGAGTTGTGAATCGAGTGGGGCGCGGGGCGCGGGACAGGAGCAGCGTGCCGCTGCGTCGTGGTCGTCAGCAGAGGCTGTGCGTGTGCTTGTCCTTTTTGTGGGCGGTTCGTGCGAGGCGTTTTTGTTTTGTGTTGCCCTAGTTGTTAGTTTATTTTGGTTGTTGTTTGTTATTTTGAGACGACGACTGGTTGGTGGCGTGCGCGCGAAGTGGCGGTGTGCGCTTCCCGTGTCGTTTTGTTTTTGTGTGTTTTTTTTTTTTTTTTGCACTGGGCCCCGGGGGGTGGGTGGGTGGGTGGGTGGGTGGGTGCGTGCGTGTGTGTCGATTGCCGGCTGGCGAAAGGTGCGCCATCGGCGGGGTGGGTCGCCGGCACAAGTAGAGGCGGCGGCGGCGGCGTTGTTGCTGTTGTTGTGTGGTGTTTGTTTTGTTCGGCTGTGTTGCGGTGCGTGTGAATGGTGGTGCAAAAGCGCTGGCGTCGGGGCTGCGACTGCGACGGCGGCGAGCCGCGGGCGCGCATGATAGTGATGTTGTGAACAGCGGCTGTGTACGGTAGTGGTGTTGTTGTAGCACGACGTGCATCCGGGCCGGCGCGGAAAGCGCAGTTGCGGGCGGTTGCCCTTCGGTGCCAGCCATGTCGCGTGAGCGGCGGGTTGCTCTGGTGTGGACACGTGGTGCTCTGGGTTGTTGTGTGGTGCCCTTTGGCCGGTGGGGGTGGTTCGCGTGTGTCTCGTTCGCGCTCGGTATCTGGTCGTGGTCGTGCTGCTCCCCCGTCTGTCGGCGGTTTTCGACGTCGTCTGTACGTTTTTGTTCGTTTGCGGCGTGCCTGCCGACGTCGTCCCGTCGCGACCTTTCAACCGAAAGTGTGGCGCCCGAAGGTGAACGAACGCAACCCTGACCTCGGCGCTTTACGCTGAGCCGAGCGAACCGAACCTAACCCTGTGGTGTGGCGAGGTGAGCTCAGCCTGTGAGCCCCTAACGTCTACGTAAGGTAAGCTGTCCGGCTCACGCCTCACGGTTTGAACGCTTTTGTAACCTACGTTTGACGCTTCTTAGCCTAGCACTGACCCCTTAACCTAACGTGTAACCTAACCTAACCTAACCTAACCTAACCTAACCTCTGACGCCTGACGTGTTTGAATGCTTAACCTAAGTTTGACGCTTAACCTAACCCAAGTCCCCTTAACCTAACCCACGTCCACCTAACCTAACGTAACCCAACCTAGACGTGTAAACGTAATGTGTAACGCGTAACGTGTAAGGTCGGCTGTCGTGTGTGCTGACGGCAGATTGGGTTGGTCTGTAGATTCGGATTGCGGTTTGCCTCGGTCGAGGGGTTGGGTCGGAAGCGGCGAGGGGCGGCGGCGCCTGTTGCGCAGGCGGCGTCCGTTTGCGGCGGGCAATTGTTGAGAAACGGCTGTGAATGTTGGCGGGCGAGAGGAGGAGGACGGCGCGCGATGTGGCCCGACGGCTGCGGGCCGATCGGGAAACGGCGGGAGGGCGACGGAAGGCGATGGGGCGGCGGAGGCGCGTTTGCACGGCCGTCATCGCCGCACGCCTCGGCTTGTGTGGCTGTGGCGCCGGCCGCGCTGGCCGGGCTGCCGCGGCGACGGTGTGGGAGTTTTGCCGAAGGTTTGGCCATTGTGGCGGGTCGTCGGCTGGGGCTGTGGGGGCGGCATTTGGGCGGGGGCGGCGATTCTCGGCGGGCCGACCCAGGCTGTAGCGCGCGGTAGCTGCAGTTTGGCCGTGGTTTGCGGCGCTGCCGTGGCGACTGGTTGGCGACTGTGGTGTGGCTGTGTGTAGCCCCATCCTCGGTGGTTTGAAAGGCGCGGGCGGTTGTGGCGCAGGTTTGGGGCTGCTCCGCACAGGCTGTCGGACGTTGGGCGGTAGCAAGCGCGGGAGGCGCGGCGCGGCGGCGCGCAGAGTGGCGGCCGCTCTCTCGGCCGTCCGCGCCCGCCCGCGACACTGGCTGGGCCTTGTGATTCTCTGCTCTGCTGCTGTGCTGTGCTGTGCTGTGCTTGCGTGCCTGCCGTCCGTCCCGCTCGCTCTCGCTCTCGCTGTGTGTTACGCGCGTCGTCGAAATGGCAGATCAGGCGGCTACGAACGAGACTGCTGCGGCACCCGCCGCCACCGGCACTACGAAGAAGGCCAAGTCTGCGTCGTCTGCGAAGAAGCCGCGCGCCAAGCCTGCGCACCCGCGCACCTCTGAGATGGTGACGGCCGCCATCAAGAGTCTGAAGGAGCGCGGCGGGTCGTCGCTGCAGGCGATCAAGAAGTACATAGCCGCGCACTACAAGCTGGACGCGGAGAAGCTGGCGCCGTTTATCAAGAAGTACCTCAAGTCGGCCGTCGTGGCGGGCGAGCTGGTGCAGACGAAGGGGAAGGGCGCGTCCGGCTCGTTCAAGCTTGCCGGCGCCGGCGGCGGGGGGGCGGCCGAGGGCGGCAAGGCCCGTGCTGGCGGTGCCAAGAAGAAGCGCGCCGCTCCGGCCAGCAAGGAGAAGAAGGGCGCCCGTGCGGCCGGCGCAAAGAAGGCTGGTGGCGTGAAGGCGGCGACCGGTCGGAAGGCGGGCGCCGCCAAGAAGGCGTCTGCGGCGTCGGCCGCTCCCGCGGGTGCGAAGAAGGCGGCTGCGGCCAAGCCGGCCAAGGCCAAGTCGCCGTCGAAGGCGAAGAAGGCCGCCAAGGTTCCGACGAAGAAGCCGAAGGCGCCGCGCCCGAAGAAGGCGACGACGCCGTCTAAGGCGAAGGCTTCGCCCAAGAAGAAGAAGTAGAGTAGAGTAGAGTAGAGGAGAAAGAGATGGGAGAAAGGAAGGGTTTGGCGCTTGACTCCGTCGTCCCCACCCCCCGTCGTCGTCTAGTGGCGCGCAAGAGACGCGCGGCCCAAAACGGCCCTTCTCAGGGCCATCAAAGCACGTCGGGGAAGGTTTTGATTGTCGTGTTGCGTTTGGTGTGGGTGTCTTTGTGTATGCCCGTGGGGGATGCTGTTTGCGTGCCGTGGTGGATGGATTGCGGGGGTCGGTGGCGGGTGTGGGCGGCGGTAGCGGTAAGCGGTGTTGTTGTTGTTGTCGTCGTGGTTGATTGTCGCCGTGTTTGTGGCGGCGGCCGACGGTTGGTTTTCTGTCACGTTGTTTTGTTTGAATACGTTGGTTGGCTTGCCTGCGTTCGTTCTTCTCGGATGTCTGTCTTGTCGAGTCGTGTCTGGTCTTTGTTTTGTTCCTTTGTGTGTGTGTGTGTGTGTGTTATGTTTTGCAACGGGGGGCACGTTGAGATGTGGAAGGAGTCGGCGGGGATTTCGGTGGCGTTGGAGAGCGAGCGAGCGAGCGAGCGCGCCTGCCTGGCCGTTGGCCGTCGGAGTGGAGTGCGGGTTGTTTTTGTTTTCGAAACGAAAGCGGCGGCCGGCCAGCCACCCGTGCGGTGTGACGTCGGCCGTTGGGTATTGTGCGCTTTGAGCGCCGGGGAGGGATGATGTGTGATTGTTGCGCGCTGCTAGCAGGCAGGCAGAGTGAGCGGGTGTGGCGGGCGGACGGGAAGTGGTGGTTGTTGTTTTTGGGTTGCGGGGCGAGAGGCAGGCGACCGACAAAGTTTGCTCGCGACGGAGAGATGTTAGTGGCCCTGAAAAGGGCCGTTTTTGTTTGTGCGGTGCGGTGCCGCGGCGCGGTTTAGGCGCGCTCGCCGCGGATGCGGCGCGCGAGCTGGATGTCCTTGGGCATGATGGTGACGCGCTTGGCGTGGATTGCGCACAGGTTGGTGTCTTCGAAGAGGCCGACGAGGTAGGCCTCGCTGGCCTCCTGCAGGGCCATGACTGCGGAGCTCTGGAAGCGCAGGTCGGTCTTGAAGTCCTGGGCGATCTCGCGCACTAGGCGCTGGAATGGCAGCTTGCGGATGAGCAGCTCTGTGCTCTTCTGGTAGCGCCTGATTTCTCGCAGGGCGACGGTGCCCGGCCTGTAGCGGTGGGGCTTCTTGACGCCTCCGGTGGCGGGCGCGCTCTTCCTCGCCGCCTTGGTGGCGAGCTGTTTGCGCGGCGCCTTTCCGCCGGTGGACTTGCGGGCCGTTTGCTTTGTGCGGGCCATAGCGGTAGCGGAGCGGCGTGCGTGGAGGTTAGGTGCGGCGCGGCGTCCGGTGCTGCCTTGACAACGGGCCCGCGCGCCTCCGTGCTGCGCTTATATGCCCTCGGTTGCGCGTGGTGGGGGGAGGGCGGGCCAGAGTCTATATAGGGGGGCGGCGGGCGCGCTGGGCGCAGACCGTAGCCGACTCGCCAGCCGCTGCAGCTGCTGTTTGTGCACGTTGTTGCTTTGCCCGAGGAAGGAAGGATGACAGGCCGCGGCAAGGGAGGAAAGGGGCTCGGCAAGGGTGGCGCCAAGCGGCACCGCAAGGTGTTGCGCGACAACATCCAGGGCATCACGAAGCCCGCCATCCGCCGCCTGGCTCGCAGGGGCGGCGTGAAGCGCATCTCTGGTCTGATCTACGAGGAGACCCGCGGGGTGCTGAAGGTGTTCCTGGAGAACGTGATCCGCGACGCGGTGACGTACACTGAGCACGCCAAGCGCAAGACTGTGACGGCCATGGACGTGGTGTACGCCCTGAAGAGGCAGGGGCGCACCCTGTACGGTTTCGGCGGTTAGGCTGCGTCGCAGCGGGCGCTGGCCTTCCCGCGGCCGTGCTTGTGGGTGGGAGAGACTAGAAAACGGCCCTTTTCAGGGCCACCACACTGTTCGGAAGTTGAAAAGTGCGAAAGAGTCTGTGTTGTTTGTTTGTTTCTTTCTTTCCGTTTGAGCGACGTGATGTGACTGGGAGGGGAGAAGGAAAGGAAACGTGTCATGTGGCTGGCTGTGTGTGGAGCTGCTTCGTTTGTGTTTGTTATTGTGTGTCGTTGTATCGATCGCGACGGAGATGGCGGGCTGTGTGTTGTTGTGCGAGAGGCGGTGATTATTTGCTTGCGTGGTTTGGCCCTGTGTGTTTGCGGCGGCGTTGGGGTTTCCGAGGCAAGGCGTGTGGGCATAGGCGGCCGGATCAGCTGTTTCGTTCGTGTCGACGGCCGTTGCGCGCGGGAGTGGAGGGCGGTGTGTCGACACGCCTCCCTGTAACAATGGTCGTCATTATTGCTGCCGTTGTCGTTTGGAAGGCGACTGCGACCGTGCAAAAATGAATGTGTGTGTGTGTGTGTGTTGGGCCACACGGGCTGTGTGGACGACAAGATGGCGGACGTGCGCCGGCGGCGGCTGTGCAAAGTTAAAACAAAACAAGGTGCGGCGAGGACGACTGAAATTTTGCTTTGGACGTAGGTTTGTGTGGTGGCCCTGAAAAGGGCCGATTGTTGTGGGCCGAGCCGAGCCGGCAAAGCGCGTTGCGATTGCCTGGCCTCCTTTAGGCCTTCTTCTCGGTCTTCTTTGGCAGCAGGACGGCCTGGATGTTGGGCAGGACACCACCCTGTGCGATGGTGACGCCCGACAGGAGCTTGTTGAGCTCCTCGTCGTTGCGGATGGCAAGCTGCAGGTGGCGCGGGATGATGCGCGTCTTCTTGTTGTCGCGGGCCGCGTTTCCGGCCAGCTCGAGCACCTCAGCCGCGAGGTACTCCATGACGGCGGCGAGGTAGACGGGCGCCCCGGCGCCGACGCGCTCTGCGTAGTTTCCCTTGCGCAGGAGGCGGTGGATTCTGCCGACCGGGAACTGGAGCCCAGCCCTGCTTGAGCGGGACTTTGACTTGCCCTTGACTTTGCCTCCCTTTCCGCGTCCGGACATGGCGATGGGCTAGCGACGGTGCACACGAAACGGAAACGAAAAACGACCGGTGCGAGCGGCAGCGAGTCGAGCAGCGGAGTGCGTGCCGGCGCAGCCGGGGTGGGGGTGCTTTATGGGCTCGGGTGCGGCGGCCGGTTGCGCGCGCGCCCCATTGGTCGGCGGCCGCAACAGGGCGAGCTGGTAAAGGTGCGGCGGCGGCTGGCGGCGGGTGCCACTGTGTGGGGAGACGCTGACTAGAGCGGAGCGCTTGCTACTGGTGTTGCTGCTGCCGTACGTTCGTTCGTTCGAGATGCCGCCCAAGACTAGCGGGAAGGCCGCCAAGAAGGCTGGCAAGGCGCAGAAGAACATTTCGAAGGGCGACAAGAAGAAGAAGCGCAAGAGGAAGGAGAGCTATGCCATCTACATCTACAAGGTGCTGAAGCAGGTGCACCCTGACACGGGCATCTCGTCGAAGGCGATGAGCATCATGAACAGCTTCGTGAACGACATTTTCGAGCGCATTGCGGCCGAGGCTTCTCGCCTGGCGCACTACAACAAGCGCTCGACCATCACGTCCCGCGAGATCCAGACCGCTGTGCGGCTGTTGCTGCCTGGCGAGCTGGCCAAGCACGCCGTGAGCGAGGGCACGAAGGCGGTGACCAAGTACACGAGCTCCAAGTAAGGAGGTGGCTCTGGAATGGAAGGAAGGAAGGAAGGAAGGAGAAGGCTCCTCCGTTGCGAGAGCGGCAAAACGGCCCTTTTCAGGGCCACCAACTTGCCTTTTGCGGGAAGGGCGGAATTGTTGTTGTTGTTGTTGTTGTTTGTGTGGACGGCTGTGATGTATGTGTGCATTTTGATTGTGGGTGGGGGGGGCGCGTCAAAGCGTGTTGCGGGGGACGGCCACGAGGTTGGTCGCCGTGGCGTGGAATGGTGGCACGCCTCGTTGGAGTGGTTTTGACCCATTGGTGTTGGTGTGTGTGTGTGTGTGTGTGTGTGTGTGTGTGTGTGTGTGTGTTAACCTGTCTGCGAGGGGGGACAGTGCGATCGGCGACTTTTGTGTCACCGTAACGACGGCCGTTTGCGGGTTTGTTTTTTGCACATCATACATGGCGAGGGTGAAATGTGAAATGTTTTTGTTTGGTTTTTTTTTTTGCCGCCCACTATTCCCTTTGCTGTACGCCGAGTTTGACAATGGTGCGACGTAACTGCAGCGTGGAGGTGTGTGAGTGACGTTGAAATTGAACGTGCCATTAAGACGCATTGTTGTTGTATTGTACTGTACGTGTACGGCGACACGCACGATGATGTACCATTCGACTCTGATTTTTGATAGCCGTGTCTGACTGATTGCGTACGACGCACGCACACCGATGTCGTCATTCAAGATGCACGCGTGTCCAGTGCAGTACAGTAAGCGCGACGCTAGACGGCGGCGGCGGCGGCGGCGGCGGCGGCGGTCGTCGTCGTTTGTTTGGCGAATGTCTGTACACGTGTTTGTCTGTGTCCATCCGGTATGTATTTGTTTGTTTGAAAGTGTTTTGTGTGTCGGTGACGTGGTCCGATCCGTCGCCCCCTGAGTAACTGTCGATCGGCGCGATAGACCGGCGTCACGCAACTGAACCGAAGTCTTGGGCACACCCGTCATACTGTTGTACACCGTCGCGCTGAGAACGGTAACGAAAGGTTGACTTTGATCGGTCGAATGTCTGGGCAGAACGTGAGGAATGAGGCAAGAGTGCAAGGAGGGGGGGCAAAAGAGAGAGGAAGGGAAAAAGGGGAGAAGCGCATTCGTAGAGCAACGGAACGTTCCCGTGTCGGAGGCGTATTGGAGCCGCACTGAAATGCGTTTAACGGCGGCGCGGCTGCAAGTGTCTGCCGTGGTGAACGTTACCTTTGACGGCTGCATTGGGCTTTGCTTTTGCTTTCGCTTTCGCTTTCCCGGATGTACGTAACGTTTGTTGATATGGTTCTGAGGAAGAGTGTATGACAGTGCCGTGCCGTCCATGTTCGTGTGCCCTCCCATTGTGTGTATGCTATTGTCTGTGTACTTGAATGATGTATGTAGGTGTTAGTGGACATGTTTTACCAGTGGGGGGAAATGGATCGCCGATAGTTGGCGTCACTCTGTCACGGTCGAGATGACGCACCCTCCGTACAGAAAGGTGTCGAGAAAGTGTGTGTGTGTGTGTGTGTGTGTGTGTGCGTCCGTGAATTGGCAGTGTTTGGAGGTGGGCGTGCCCTGCATGTGGCCCGGAAGGCTGTTCGTTTGGCGGTAGTGTTGTGTGGACAGGGGAGGGGCATGCGTAACGCTGCTGGCATGGCATTTCGGGAGATGGGAGGGGGCAAACGAGGAGCGGCGGCCAAAGACGGGACGGGGAGGGGCGCGGTGTGGGTGGCTTGCGCCTGTGCTCGGCGTTGTGGTTTGTGCAAAAGAGGAGGAGAAAAACAATGAGTTGCCAGGGAGGGGAGCGGTGTTGTGTTGTGGTTGTCGTGGTGTAGCCGCAGACGCGGCTGTCAGTGAACGTGGCGAGACGGACGGATGCGCGGAGGGGCGGGGGCGGCGCATTTCGCCGGTGCCGTGCCGTGCCATGCCTGAAAGCCGCGTGGTCGCTGTGTTGTTGTTGGCGTGGGGGCGAGGAGAGTACCGTACGGGTGTGCTTGTGCGCCGGAAATGGCACACTGCGCCTGCCCGTCTTGGAGGCTGATGGCTGTGGTGTGGAAATGGGGCGCGGTGATGTTGAAGCAGTTGAAGAACAGAAAAGAAACCAAGAAAACGGAAGGCGTGATGCGGCGGTGGTGGTTGAGAGCGGGAAAAACAAAACAAAACAAAAAAAGAACAACAAAAAAAAGAAGGAAAAACAACAAGAAACAAAAAAGAAAACAAAAAGTCTATCAATACTAAAATGTAAATGGAAATGGAAATGGACCCAGGTACATAACCTCCCTGCACAAATAGCAGAGAGTCCGATGATAATAAAAATGTGCCAGAATGTTAACGTCCCTACAAAACAAACCCAACGATAATATTAATGAAAGAATGAACCGTATGTAACATTGCAACAGACATAATGAAACCTGATAAATTGTATAAGGGCAGCAGCGTTGACCTTTGGCCCTGTATTCAGAATAAAAAGAGCCAAAGATCGTTACCCCAATGAAAAGAAGACACTGAAACACGTATGTAACGTAGCAGCGATGGCGAGACATTGTAGCATCTGTGACCAGAGAGTTTGCGCTGGACTGCGCGAGTGTTGCGAGCGGTTCTCAGTCAGTCAGTCAGTCAGTCAGTCAGTCGTTGCGAGTCTGTACTCTGTCAGTAGTCGTCATGCAGAGCGGTCGGTCAGTAGTAGCAGCCGAGTGCGGTTGTGTGATGTAGGCGGCCGGCAACACTGGTCAAGATGGTGAATAAGGTATACTGTTAATTAATATAATCATTAGATAATGAAAAGGTTTATTTATTGTAATTATTCTCCAACAAGTTCCCCAATAATAATTTTTATTTCAAAAGCATTTTTCAAACATTTAATTTTTTATTGAACTAAAGAGTTCGTTGCACTTCACATTTCATTCCACTTCTTTGAAGAAAAATTTCACTAAAATCACAAAAAAAAAGGAGAATATTATTATTTGCAATGCAGTTCCTCCAGGCGCTGCGCAACAACAAGAGCAGAAATGTGACATCCATTTATTCTGAGGTAAGACTGTAATTCTGATTGTTTTGCACAGGGCCAAAGACCGATATTTCGGTTTAATTGAAGTTTCTTGTCACTGAACGGACTTTAAATGTTGTGAAGAATTTATATTTGAGTCGGATTGCGAATTTCACATTTTTGTTGCCATTTTCAATACCTCTCATTGTGGGCGAGGTTACAATTAGCGCAATGTCCATTAGCATCCGTAAATAACATTGTCCATTATTTTAAATTTTGCGGGGAGGTTACAACACACAGACACCAAAAAAAAAAAAAAAAAAAAAAAAAAAGAAACAAAAAAATTGCATTTGTATCCGCTCCTCAATTGTAGATACCCCTTACACAGCTGTGTGCAATGAATGAGTGCTGGCTGGTAATTAATTGCACTCCTTGGAGGGAAATGCCATAGGAAGTAGTCTTTAAAAAGTGAATGTTTTTCGTTAAAAGACAAAAGTTACTTTAGAAAAAAGTAATAGTGGGGCTTTTGTTGTTGAAGAACATACGTTATCAGATTTGCGCAATGCAGCTTCACACTACCTTTTGATTATAACACAATATACTATATACATCGTCCCGAACCGTGACCAGAGTCGCGAGACGAGCAGAGCACGCCGCCGACGCCCGCTCAGTACAACCGTCCACCCGCTACTACTGTCGACCGACTACTACCTCTCCCGACTCGCGCTACAATATATATAACAACTGTTCCTGGCGACCCGGTGCGTGCCACTACTGTCGTCTGGCGCGGTCCAAGCGCCGACCAGCAACGATAAATAACTCTCTGGTCAGACGGAGATGCTGTCATGCCTCGCCATCGCTCTGGTAATGAATACATACGTGTTGCAGCGTGCGTACCACCGGAACACGCAGTGGCGGAGCCAAAGACTGTGTTGTCGAGGTCGAGTGCGAGCGGGAAGAGAGGCAGCGTCGGCACGGAGATGCAAGCGAGCGCGAGACGCACGGGGGCTGCGGCGTGGCGCGTTTGCGGTCGGCGCCTTTGGTGGCAACGGCCGGGA